>NW_009601086.1:0-76434 GCF_000690535.1 Cariama cristata
GGGTGATAGGGGAGTCTCCCTCGTGTTTTTCAAGACACTGGAAATGTCAGGCACGGTTTGGATTCCGCCGCCCGTTGGAAGTGGGGTGTCTCCCCGCCGCTGGTGCCGGGTGGGGGGCACGGGGAGCTGCTCCCTCTGCCCTCGGGGTGCCTCGCTCTGTCCCGTCTCCACACTTGGCATGTCACTGCCCTTGGGTTGCTTTCCCTGCACCCCGGTAGCAACAGAGGCTGTTGTGCTTCGTAAATGAAACAAACATTGTTGGAGTCACGGTCTAAATGCTTTGTGTGGTGTCTTGTAACACCCACCACGGCTATAGCCTCAAAACATGTGCTGTAACCTTGTCGTTAAGGCGCTCTGTGTAATGAGCAACGCCGTTCGCCATCAGTCTTGCTGTTCCCCCCTGCGTCCTCAGGTTCTAGCGGTGGTTGCGTGGTGCTTTCCCATGGAGAAAGGAATGCATTTAAGAACCCAGAGGAAAATCAATTTTAAAACCATGCAAATTGTTGGAGGGAATGGGCTGCTATAAAACTTGAAATTACTTTCAACTCCCTTTTTAAAGTAGAAGAGATTTGAAGTAGAGGATAATGTTTAAAGCAGTTTGTTGAGAGCACATAACCTTGTTTGAGCTTGTATTATATGGCTTAAATTATAGGAAGAAGGAATTTTTACGTGTTGGTATCTGGGTGGTGTAGTAGTTGGGGTTCTGGCTATCCACAGATAAATAGATTTCAGATAAATGACTACTAGATTTCAATCTGCAGTTTTGCTTAGGGGTTAGATTATTTTCAAAGTACTTTTTTTCTGTTGCAATTTTTAGTCTTTTTGAATCTTGTTTGAAAGAAAAGAGTCCACTTTGTGAAAGGTTTGGATCAAAGAATCAAAGTAGAGGCAACAGATGAAAAATCTCGTACCAGACATTGAGCAAAACGTGGGAGTTTGACTTCTTGGATATGTAAAGCCTGGATTTACCGAGAAATTGTAATTATAGTTTTGCCACAATGACACACAGACACTGTAGCTGTTATGTCAGCAGTGCCATTAGAATATGCTCTTATTTTGAATAGTTCAATTTAGCATAGTACAATATACCTGGTGTATCTGGGAAACGTGCTTTTCAGGTGTGAGAGAGCATGACTGAACTGCTGGAAAGATAAGCGTTTCAGCAGTCATGAAAAGATTTTCAAAGCTATTATGGCTAAAACTGGAATGGCTTGGTGCCAGGCAGGTGTTTGTCGTTGAAGAGCGGGGAGATGCTCCTGGCTGTGTAGGGGCAGCGATGGGTGAAGGGTTATTGAGGCAGGCAGAGGATCTGCTTTCAGGAAGACATGTCATCTGCTTGCGATGAGCTAAACTCCTTTTTCCTCCACCTTGTCGAAGGGGAGCTCCAGCCCTGAGGAAAGTGCTCTGAGTAGGAAGGGATTGAAGGCTGTGAACATGGCATATGAACAGGTTCGTGAGCATGAACCTCCTCCCATGGCCGCAGCAGCCAGAGTGTGACACTAACAGGACTCTGCGTGGTTTCACTGCTTTTCTTCAGGATCCCTGGGGCAACCAAGAAGTCCTCGAGCGCGGACTGTTTCACATCATCAGCAGTTGCTCTAGCAGAGCTGGCGGAAATCTCAGGCTGCCACTGTGTGCTCACTGCAAGATGAAAAGTGTTCCCTTCCCCAAGCAGCGACAGCCTCGGTAATCCATGCTGAACTCTGCTGCCCAGGGATGAGGGTCTGGGGTCACCCTTGGGTGGAGGGTCAGGAGGACAGCCCTGAACTCTGCATGCTGCTCGCTGTTTTGGGGGGAGTGGGAAAGCAGAAGATGCCGTTGGCAGAGATGGAAACTGGGGAAGAGTGAACTGCTCTGCAGCAAACCCCTTGGCTCAGCAGCTAGGCTGAATAAAAGAGAGAGGATCTCTCATCTTGTCTTTTAAACCAACTGGAAACCCTTCCTCAGAGCTGGATGGGAACATCAAACCGCCCGCTAGCTGGAGGCTGGCATGAGAGCAAGCTCCCCACCATGCTCTGGGAAAGCTCCTTGCTGGAAACTCTGGCCACATCCCAGCAGCTGGGGTGGCAGGAGAGTAAGATTCCCTTGGGGCTTAGCAGTTCTCCCATCTCTGTATCAGCTTTAGCACACTCAGACAAGCTGTTTTACTCATCTGTCTGGGGAATTGCTGGGAAAACTTTGGAGGCCTGGTTTTGTTCTTTATTTTGGGTGGTGTGTGTCAGGTTTTTTTTGCAGTTAGAAGCACCAGACCTTCTCTCTGTGCAGCTGGGAGAGCGTGACAGATGGATGTTTTTGAGCTGGACACTGAGTAGGGGTTTTATTTTGAAATAGGTGCTTGGGAAGGACTTTATGGAGGTGTGTGTGAGTACACAGGGAGCAAAGCAATGAAGAATTAGGCCTGCTGTGGGCAGGCTTGGTACACACTTCCCCCGTCATGGGAGCTCAGCCGTCATCAGTGGCAGCCACATTATTTTGGTTCTAGGCAGAGATTGCCAGTCCTGCTAAATTGGGAGTGGGCTCAATCACTCGCCTTGCTAAAGGTTCAGACGAACCTTGCATCCCAGAGTTAGGTTTTTTGAATTGGATGGGTTTAGGATTCTGGTCCCAAGAGGTAAAAGTACAGCAAGTCACATTACCACCTCGTCCATGCGCCCAGGAAGAGGATGCTCAGGTGACATATCAGGAGAGCCACCGTGGGGTCGTTCCACCTTGCTGCTGTTCTCTGTGCCAGTGCAGCAGGCGCAAAAGAGTCCAGCAGTGATTCATCAGGAATCCTTGGATCTTGGCTGATACCAATCAGTCCTGCTGGGCTGCTAAAATAGATATGGCCAGAGCATAAAATAGCTAATAAAAACAAAATCCTCCATGGAAAATTCATTCTTCAGGGTGTGAGGTTCCAGTTGACAAGCCAAAGTAAAGCTGAGAGGGGAAAGATTTGAGATTTTCCAGCTTGAAGGAGGGGAGGGGGCATTATTGATCTCATCTCCCAAGTCTCTCCAATCTGTTCGTTTACTCCATTTCACTTAAAGGATTCGCATCATGGTAACCTTGATTTATTATCTGATTTCTTTTTTGAATCAACCTCTCAAAATTGTGCACTGGCTTGAACCTGCAGTAATAAACCAGCAGAGTTATGCCCTCTTATCTCCGGCATGCATGTAATGCTTTCTCTGCTGTGTGTACCCAATTCATTCTTGCAGACAGGCAGCAAGGTGAAATTTAGAAAAAGTTGCCCTCTCTGATCAAGAGTATTGGACGGGCAGAGTTTCTACTCCATTCAAGAGCAGAGCAGAGAGGGCATGGCAGGAAGGGATGCTCTGTTGTCATCTCCACGTCAGGATGCAGCTCTAGGCAGGTACTGCTGTGACCTGCAAGACCAGGCAAGGTCTTTCTAATTCTTAGCTGTGGCAAGCTGGAAGACTCCCACATAGCAGCCTATTGCAGAGGCTTGGCCTCCAGAAGTCAGCAAGGCAGACGTGTGGGTCCTAGCAAGTGTGCAGGACACACTGTTAGGTAGAGCTGGATGAGGAGTCTGGGTCTAGCCCTGAGCAGGAATTGATGAATAAGCTGTATTGCACTCGGGCCTTGAGAGACACTACGGAGAGCTTTCTCTCGTAAGTTATAGGAGTAAGCTATGTGGATATGTGTACATCATTACATCGGCGTGTGTGTGTGCAGGCTGGAGGGGCTTGTGTCACTTTAGCTGGATTAATTAGTTACAGTAGTCATCTCTGTGTTTAGACAAGCCTAAAATCAAGGGTTGCATTATCATCGTGCCAGAAGTCTCAGGGCTGCTCTTAATTAGTATCTCTCAGTGTGGAAGGGTTTTTATAAAATAAAGCCATACAGCTGTGATATTTGCCTGCACTTGGCGTCTTGCAAGGTGGAAGAGTAGAAATCATTTGTAAGCTGAGATCACCAGCAAAAATATCCCCTGCAGGAGGAGAGAGAGGGGAGCTTCTGGCTATATTTTAATATTCGTTAGGCAATGCTTAAACATCTCTCCTGAATTATTTAAATGAAAGAGTCAGACTTTACACCTGGGAGCAGCCGTGTTGGTATCTAGGCTGCAGCCTACTCCCACTGGAGTCAAACATGACAAGGTTTTTAAGGGATTTGGGTACAGCAAAAGTAGCGCTTCTCTTGTAGTTGCAGTTTACTCAAATTCTCCTGACAGCCTTTTGAATGCTGCCACAGATCTGGGAAGCCCCTGCTGCTTCAGGAAAGCAGCTTTTCATGCGTGTACTGCTGGTTTTCCCCCTCCAAAATCCATCTGGAATAATAAAGCGCTCTCTTTCAAAAGAGTTAGTGAGCCATCGAGTCAGCCATGTGAGACTAATGGCCCCCAGGTCATAAAGGCAGCGCTTGGTATCGAAGCAGGGGATCGAACCTACCTTGTTACCCACTCAGCAAGTCAACGATATCCAGCGCGGTGGGAGGGTGTGGAGGAGTGCCAAAGGTACAGTGTTTAACAGGCTGAATGTCTTTCCACTCTAGCAAGCCCAGGGTTGCATCACAGCATTGTTCTCCTAAGAAGATGGATAAAGCAAAGAAGGATTTGACGAATTCTGTGGGTAGGAGCCCCAAGCCTCCCGATACCAGTGATGAGGCTCCATGCTGGGACTGCAGTCCAGGAAAGAGTTTGTTGCTTCCTGATAGCTGCAAGCAGGGGCCAAAAAAATACTCGGCCTTTAGACAAAAGGCATCTTATGCTGACATCCTCCTTCCAGGAGCCTCCAACATCTCGGGGGTAAGTGCAAAGAGAAATTCCTTTTCTACCACTGTCCTTCTAAAACAGAAAGACCTGTGGTACACCTGGTATGGAGAAATACAGCCTTCACCCCGGGTCCTAGCCCTTCATTTTGGTCAGAGGCCTTTGTGCAAGATCTTGACCCTTACAAAATGAAGCCATAAGGCTCTTCCTAATCATAGTTGTGCTGCCTTCCTCAGTGGCCAGTGCTATCACTGTCATGATGTTGCCCAGGTTTACAGTGCCAGCATGGCAGGGCAGGCATGTGTTTGTGACTGCAGATGATATTTGGAAGTAAAACCCTAATGACTACTTGCCTAATCAGCCCCCAATCCACATCTGAAGCTGACATCAAGCTGCACTCTGCTGACAAATCCCCTGCCTCTCTGTTCATTGGGCTGAAGTTTCCAGGCATTTGTGCCTCTTTGAGCCTTTTCTGGCCATTACTCGCAGTCTCAATTGTCCTTAAAGCTCTGGTAAAGTCAATCTTACAGTATCACTTTCTCTCTGAACCTCTGTAACCCACCCTTCTACTGTGCTACAACTGTGCTTTGTTATTTTTGACCCTTCCTTCACAGGCTGCATTTCAGGATGTTTGTGCTGGCCCACATATGTACCACGCTTTGCTGAAGCAGGCGGACCTCGAGCAGCACACTCCTAAAGGTAAATATACTGAGCGGAAACGTGACGTGGCAGGAAATGGGGCCATAACTCTTAGGGTTGCTTATAGGGAGTGTGCCGGGAACCAGGCTGATGACTCGAGGTTAGGGCTGTACTTTTATGCTCCTGTCAGTGCCAGGAATGGTGCTGAGCTGCTTGAATGGCCCATGAAAAGTGAGTTTCATTTAGAGGTAGAGCAAAGTGATCTATCTGGGTGGTAAAACCATGCTTCCTTTCCTGCTGGATATATCCCCCCAGGGTTCAGGGTAGACTGCATTGCTGCCCTATGGGAGTTTGGTTCCACGGGCCATATGCCAGGAGAGCACTGAATTTGCATGCATTATTATTGCGTATGGAGCCAGCAGTGCACCTTTCCTGTGAAAACAGGACCTACCTGTGAGACCTGTATTCAGAGTCTACGTACTCATAGCCAAAGTCATGCTCCCCTCTCATTTATTCATTCTGCATCCAGCTGCACCCCAGAGTGGCTTGTTCTCCCTAGATGCAAGGGGTCTTTGTGTATATAGAGCTGCCCATCCCACCTGCTTACAAGAGCTTGTTGTGTCATGGATGCTCAAATATAGAAACAGAGCATGATTGAAAGGTTTGTCAGCACTCTCCTGGCCCCTAGAGCACTCCTGGGGATATGGATCATAGGCTGGCAGCGGGTGGCCAGAAAGTGTGCATGTGAGAGGGTTTTAGTCTTGGAGGAAGATAGTAACTATATATACCACCTTCCTGTGCTTAGAAGTGACATTTATTTTCACGAGTGAGGACAAATGACTGCATCCTCAAGTGAATCTTGACAAGCTAGACTCATCCCTAACAAGTGGAGACAGATCTCTATTTATGATCTGCTGCTTCTTCAAGGGGGTAGAAGCTATCAAGCTGGAAATGTAAATGCAAATGAAACGCTAAGTATTGACATAAATAGTTGATAGTGCACAAAGTGCCATAATGGATGGTGCCGTGGATTTTGCAACAACAAAGTGACAAAATTGGAACAGCTGTGCTCCCTAACAACAAATATAAATCAGGGTCATTCTGTAAAGACCCCAAGAAGGAGATACGCATGACACTAAAGGAGCTGTAGTACACCCTCTGCATTTTAGAGATTCCTCAAAATTATTGTAAGCATGCATGTTGGTATGGACAATGGAAATGTTGAGAACCATATTTATTCCAGGCTAGGCATCCTTCCTAAGAGAGGGGAGTAGACAGAGAGGAGCCAAGTCAGTGGCTATTTCCTTTAGTCCCTGAGCAGCAATGTATAGGTACGGGGGTTGTGTCGGGGACCATTTAAGCAGCACAAGGGAGTGACCTCTTAGAGAACCCTTTCAGTACATGATCATCCTGAAACGTGTCTGACTTCGGCATTATTGGCTGCTCTGCACAATTGCTTTGAAATCAAGGAGTCACATCCATGACACAAGCAGATGCACACGGAGCAGGATGAAGGATTGAGTCCAAAGCTTAACATCCAAAACATCCACTTACAAACCAGAACCTTAAGTTTCTCCTTGGTAAAGTGTGAAAGTTCATCAAATAAAAAGCTCTCACTCCACTGAAATCTATTTTTAGCTCAATGCTTGGCTGTCTAGGGAATAGTGCTTTTTAAAGCTTGCATGCAATTACTTAATTTAGGTTAAGCTTCAAATTCCCAGTTTGCTGCTGTTCTATTATTTGAGGCTTGTTTAGCAATATAAACAGTTTAGTTTATTTATGGCATAAATGACATGGTTTAATTTCAGCCAGTTCTTGGAAATGTATACTTTTTGCTTAGTCCAAATTTCCATTGAAGACATTTGGCCAAATCATGAGATTGTTAGCTGTTTAACTCAATTTTTTCTCACACCACTGCTGAGGTGAGTGGGAGATTCGCTTGAGCAAAAACTGAGGAGAGGTTTGTCCCAAGTAAGGTTTGAATAGGGATTTCAGCACATAAAGGTGACCTGAGCGGCTAGTTCTCTCCTGCAATTTTCATAACCCCTCTATCACCATCCTGACCACGTGCCTCCCAGCTGTGACTGACTCTTGATCTCAGGGCATCCCAGAGAGGCAGGGGAATCCCACCCCTTTCTGACAGTGAGGGAAGCTGTGCTGTAGAGACAGTAACTTGCCCACGATCATGTAGAGAGTCTGTAGCAAAGCTGGGAGCAGACCAGAGCTCCTCAGAGCCAGGTCAGCGCCCTACTTCCTAATAAGGTACATGACAGTAATTCTCAGTGGAGGCTTCTTCTATGCTATCATTTTGATACTGAAAAACCATAATGACATACCGCAGCAGGAAAAAAGGTCTTCCTTTCCATTTCCCATTTGATGTCTGCTTGATTTTTCTCATGAATCTAGTGAAGTGACTTCTGCAGACAACCCAAGAGACAGCACGGTCCTCCTGTGTGTGTGAATGTAAAGCAGAGTGATGTCTGGTGGTTTCAGATGTGTGTTTCTCTTTGTCTCTAAGTCACAACCTTTAAGATGCCTGAGAACTTTGGAAGTGTCCTGGATAAGCAAGTGATTGGACCAACCACTGAGAACCTCATCAAGTCAGATTTCCCAGTGCAATCATTTAAGCCCAAAGTGCAAATTGCCTTCCAAGGGCTTCCAGGGCACTGCCCTTGGAAGATTGAAGTAGAGAGGTAAGTAACCAGAAGGTAGCTAGAGACATCATTACAGAATGGACACAGCAGATTAGGGCGTTGATTTTTGCTTTCAAGACGTGACATATCAAAAATCTTTAGGAAAATACTACCCTGTAAGGCAGTGGTCTCCCAGGTGGGGTGCGTGCATCGCAGGGAGTGCACAAGACAATTCACTGGGATGCGGGAAGAAAGTATTTTTTTTAAATAGTGTTTGTTTCATCTTTTTCTCAGCCTTTTTTAATTTCTATTTTTGTGTATGATCTATAATGTACATAATATATTAGTACATTAGTACACGTGTAAAATTTATAAATTGGACTAGGTGATCATTGTAGGTCCCTTCCAACTGAACTATTCTATAGATGAAGAAATATACACATATGTGGTATGTGCTCAAAAACTTTTTTACTGATAGGGGTGCACAATCAAAAAGTGGAATTACAGGCATGGGAGCCCTTCTAGATGCATTAAGTGGTTATTTCCCCTTCTGTTTCAAAACAGGAGAAGACAGCTGTATCTCACCTTCGATATTGCTCAGCTCTTAGCCACCAAGGGGATAGACTCCAATCAGCTGATGCCAAGGCACTATGATCCTGACAATATGCCAACTATTGAGGAGGAGAAAGATCCTGTCTTTCCCATCTACCTCCCATTAAAGGTACGAGAGCGTGTTCGGCACTTGTGATCTATCTCATTGCTTATACCACAGGATGTTTCTGAGAATTGCAGGATACTTAGCCATCATTGGTGCAACAAGCGATAAAACAAGGAAGTGCTTTAGAGCAGGTTTAGACCCTGAAGGATCTCTACAAGATGCTGAGCATCTTCTGCAGGGTGCCCACAACTTCCATCAGAACTAATAGTCCTTGAGGGTGCTCCTCACTGTCATTTATGTGTCCAAAGAAAAGATGTTGTGTGACATGTTTCCTTCCGGATGCAGTAATCGGCAGTATTACTGTGTGAGGCCTCTCCAGGTGGTGTCTCTGCTCCCTGGGAAAGGGCTAGAGGTACAGATATGGCTGTTTGTGAGAGAATTGTTGATCAAAGATCAGCACAGCTTTTGCACCTGGAATGTTTTCCCTTTTTGTACCCCATTTAGGAACTGCATGTTAATTTTCCTCCTGTGAAATTTTGTATCAGGTATTTTCTTCTCTCTGAAGTAAGAATTCGTTTCACTTATATGCTGCTTTTTAGATATTTGACAATAACGAGTATGACTGTCGAACTCCAGAAGAGTGGATCTCGCTAGGACTGGAACCAGGTTCTCATGATAGAAAGCCAGTGCCTGGAAAAGCACTTTTACCTACAGATGATGTACTGGGACACGGTAAAGCTTGAATAAGTTACTGCTCAAGTGTGGCAACGCTAACAATTACAGGCCCATTCAGCAGAAGGGAGCATGTAGATTCTGACAAAGGCAGCTCTGAATAACAGAAAAGCAATAACTTGTTCTGACCAGGCTTAGGCAGACAGAGCAAGATGATCTTGACGACTGTCAGTCCTGCCCTGGACTGACTGTTTTCACTTTTTTAGAAGTATCCTCTGCCTTTTACCTTCCTTTCTGTGCCTAGAAGTCAGTACAGTCAAAATTTTGCTTTATTGATATGTAGGTATCATCATGAAGTTAGTTAGCTTCAACACAGTATGTTCTGCCTGGATTTCACTGCGAGTGCAGGATCAGAAGTCAAGCTCAGACTGCAGTGAAAATCCAATAGTAAATCTGGGGCAAATTAAGTGATGTGGACGTCTGTTGTTTTCCTGTCACTGAGCCTTCCCAATGAGAAGGCATCACTAGGTATAGCTGTCCTGGTGTCCAGTTGTGAGTGCAGCTCATATCAACACATCTGCCCTAGCTTTAAAGCGAGGGAACGGGCATGCATACTGACTGCAGCTCTGAGGCAACCTCCAGAGGCTTGGCTGTCTGCAAAACCTAAGCATAAAACGTAAACTCTGCAGATCCTTGGGCAGCCAGCACATGATGGCTGAGTTCTGCTTGCAGCTGTCTGGGGGAGCACTGCACCTGATCACTCCCCAGGTTGAATGGACTGTTCTGCACACAAGTACTCAGACCCTTTAGGCCCTGGGGGAGGTGGGACCACTGGCATCTGTATAGTGCCAACACCGTTGCAAATTCCTATAGCTTGAACACGTGGTTAACAGCATCCGTTCTCAGCTTCAATATAGTGCTGTCCAGACCAGTATCTATACTAACATCAATATAGATATGTATCTGTCTGGTTAGCACCTCCCAGCATTTAAGAGGATCCGAACATTTAAGAGTTAGATGCCCTGAGAATGACCTGGAGAAATAATAGATTGGGGAGAAGGTACAGGGTTTTACACCCACTCCCAATTAGAAGAATGAGAACTTGCGTGGAGGGTGACACAGGGCTAGAGCCGCACATGGGAAAGGAGAATGGAACCCCCACAGAGCCCATGTGAGTAATGAGGGTTCCTGGATCAAGGAGTGAAGGAATTGGGAGGCAGAAGGGTCCCCAAATATGAGCTGAAATAGAGGATGTAGGGGCGTAAGGGACCCAAATATGAGACTATCACTGCAAAGAGTGAGTGGGAGTGCCTGAAGCAGGCAGTGGGAGGATGGTCCACAGGGAACCCACAGAGGTAAGAGGAGGAAAATGGAGGTCTCTGGTGCGTGCAAACAGTTGGAAATGCTAAGCTGTAAGACCTGAGTTTGTTATTAAGTTGACCACAGCAGAAATTATGTGAGAGGGACTGAGATTCAAGCTAGTAAATCGATTTGGCTGTAGCGTCACCACTCTGATCAGGAAAGTCCATTTACTGTAGCCACCAGGAGAATGGACTAACCTTGTTTTAATCCTTGATTCCCTCAGAGGACCCCAAAAGCCAGAAGTTAATCTACAAGTGGATTGATGTTGGTGTTCTGGATTATGACAAGGAGACAGAGCTCTACTTGGTCCATAAAACAGATAAGAATGGGCTGGTGCGGGATGAAGAAGGGAGACCCATCCTCAATGGAGGAATAACTCCAGAAGGTGTGTTTCAAGTAGGACCTTTTGGGACCTGGCATATACTATGAGAGCCAGTCCATTACCCATACTTGTCCTTGGTAGAGATGGGAAGGACGTCAAGAAATTATTTAATTCCTCTCCCTGTTACCACTCCTAACATGTGTTTGTTTAACCAGTCCTGGAAAACCTCTATGGGAGAGAACTCCACACCTTAATTTGACAACCTATTCAAGACCTTTCCTTTTTCTTTGTCTCCCTTCTTCCCTACCTTGAAGACAAGTTAAATGATGGTCTTTCTGGGACAGTGCCATTTTGAGGGGGTATGTTGGCAGATTAAGATCAAGTACCTTCCTTTTGAAAGGTTTGGAGATACTGTTAATTCCATGCTCCTTGTCTATTGTTGTCCTCAGCTTTGATCCCTCATTTTGATCTCCAGTAAGCCAACCCAATTATATTGTCCACCAAAAAGCTGCTGTCAGCATTGCAAGCCGTTCTGAGTTTTGTGTTCCCTATAGACTCTTTTAAGTTTTACTTTCATTTCCCAGGAAGAACCCCATTGTTGTCATGTCAGTACTGGGTGCCACGAGTTTGCCTGCTGTTTCTGGCTGAAGATCCCCGGGTGTTTGCACAGCGGGTAGTTTTTGCTGACAGCTTGCGTAAGAAGACACAGGCACTGCTACTGTATCACCTGTATGTGGACTGCATGCCCACAGATGGACTAAATCAGATCAGTGAGGAGAGCCTGGGGAAAATGAAGCTGTTGGCTATGCATACTCCCAGACTGAAGAAAGAGAAGAGGTAAAGCATCAAGTATGTGGGGGGGGTCTCAGCCTTTAGTCCATTAACATTATAGGGCTTCATAGGGATACAAACGAGTGGCAATGGAGGCAGATCTTGAGCATTCAACTCATAGACTGTGGATTTCATCTTCTTTTCAGCCTGTGCATACTACCCTCTTGCCCAGAGTGTCATCAGAATTAGGTAGGACAAGAGCCCCAGGGACATGTGTACAGGATGGGTGATTTGTCAGTATTCCCGGATGAAGTAGATGTACTCATATGCAGATCCACTGAGCCATGCTTACACCTGCAGTTAGGTGGCCTTCAGCAGCAGGGAGATTGGACAGAAATGGCATGGTTGACCTTGCTGTCTCCCTGTGCTTTCAGGGAACAGATCAGTCATTGTTGAGTTGATCTGCAGACCACCAGCTGTCTCCAGAGAGTTGGCTGTTGTCTGCTCGTGACTCTTCTACTTATTAACAGCTGCTAAAATCAAAAGAAGATCTGCACAGCATGAAGCAAACAGAACAGGACATCTCTACTTGGATATAATAGACTGTCTCTTTGAGATGCAGTTCATATCAGGAAGGCGTTTTAAGAGTCCCTGAGTTGATGAATCAGGAGCCATTGGTGGTGTCACTGGGAATCAGCCATGACTGATTGCCCTGCTCAGAGACAGGAAGGTGTGAAGGGCTGCATGGTCTGCCAGCCTAAACTGGAGAGTAGGAGAGTAATTAATCTCTGTTTGTGAGCAGAAATATAGGTATAAAGAAAAGTACTCTGCCTGCTTGAGGTGAAAGATGATGATTTCCTAGGGCTAACAGAGCAGGGTTTCAGCACTTACACACGTGTTTTGGCTGAGGAAACTGATTTCAAGGGGCGTTCAACAGGAGGCAGTTGGGAGGACAGCTTGAATAGCCCAACTTTTCCAGAACTGCCAGCTAGCTTCCTCAGTTCTTTTTTTCCCCTCCTCTCTGTAATGCTTCTCCCTCTGCACACACCCAGTGGAGATTTTGCTTTGATCTGAAAAGACACTTGAGAAGGCTGCAGTCTTAGTCCCAGGTCCCCATTGCCTCTGTCATTAAATGTCCAGTTAATAGCTTTGCTGGCTGCTTTGTTGTCTGCACAGCGTTCCTAATGCATTCAGTAGTAGGTGAGCTCGTGGGTTGGCAAATCCAGGAGGGAGTGAGGAAAGGGTGGGTTTTGCAGTAAAGCTACAGACACACTTCTGCTCAACACTGTGGGTTGTCATTGTTCCATGTCTTGTAACAGGGTATTAGACCATATGTGCTGCCTGGAGAAGGAAGTGAGATTAGACTATGAACGCACCATGAACAGGATCAGCTTTGACAGAGTTGTCATTTCCAAACCTCAGACATTTTCTTATGTCACCCTGCCAGACAAAGAGGAGAAGAAAGTACCAGAGAAAGGTACGGGACATAGTGAAGCAGTTTGAACTTGGCATGGTTGTAGGCCCTCTTGTCTTTAATAGGATTTGTGCTTTGTTGCAGAAACTCTCAGGTTCACGTTAATGATTAGGGTTCATAAGGGGCAGCAGTGGGAGATTATATGAGATTTTTGAGTATGTCTGCTCTTTTTTAGGATATATTTGCATGTTCATGTTACCTCAATATAACACATTACCATCCGTCAGCTAAGCTGCAGTAACTCTGCAAGTGTATCCTTAATGGCACCGAATGCGTAGCAGTGTAATTAGCTTAATTGCCTTCTGCTCTGCACTGTGCTGGGGCTGGCCCCTTCCATTTGCTGTGCTCAGCTGTGGCATACCTCAGGTGTGAAAGAGGGCTCAGGCTTTTTTAGAGTCCTAAACTGGAGGAAAATGACCACAGTAAAAGATGAGGGGGTGTATTTTGTGCACTTCAATTTTCCAGAGGTTGGAATGCCTTGAGGTGGTTCACAAGTGGCCCCTCACAGATGAGATGACTCAGCTATGCCTTGAAGCCTCAGTGGAAAGATTCTTCAAATCCTATGTTCTTTCTCATGGAAACTTCATGAGCCAAAGACTCAGGAAGGTCAGGCACCAGGACAGTCTCTTAGCTCCCTAATGGGAGGCTGCAGAAAGTCTCTGCTGTGGAGCAGAGACTCTCTCTTTCATCCAGTCGTCTGCTGGAACTGCTACATGCCTGTGCATCAGAGGAGAGTCTTCTCACAAGTGCTGTCCCAAAGGGGGCCGTACTCTTCCTCTAAAACAGAAGGTGGGATGGCCACTGTAGGCAATAACATGTTCTTTTTTTGGTGCCAGGGCTCGTCTGGATCCCAGACTATCCTTTTGATGAACGACAAGCAGATTTCAACTTTATCTCACTCCTGACCAGACCAGAAGTCATCCTTCTCCTTACACAGGTGCAAGATGAGTGCAACAAGGCAGCTGCCATGTCTCTGTTTAACTCAACCTTAGCCAAGCATGTCTGCTTGGAGGAGTTTGAACAGATCCAGACCCAGACCTTCACTCAGGTGAGCAGAGGGAGCGTGGGGGGTGAACACATGGAGCAATCAGCAGGACTGTCAGTGTGTATTAGACAGATGGAACAGCTGCAGATCTAGTCCCTGGAAATGGATGAACTTTCAAAGGAGATATTGTGATTGTGGGTGGGGCAGTGAGAAATTTGCATGCGCGTGTCAAATTTATCGAGATGTGGGGAGAATGAGCTGAAAGAGCCATAGCCCCCTAGTTAGCATCAACCAGTGCTGACCATGCTCTTAGTCATGTGTTGGACAAGTGGCCACATAGGGCTACAGCCCCTCTTTCCTCCTCCTGGACTCAATGCAGATAACAGTCCTGGTTGGCACTCGAAAGTTTCCTTTTTTTTTTTTTTTTTAATTTCCCCATCCCTCCAGCTGCAAGGCACAAAAGCTTTGATTCCTCCTGAAGCACTCATGGGGGTAATGCTTTTCTATACTCTATGTTCTTTATGTACTTAATTAAATTACTCTGCTTGCAATGCCAGACAGACTAGGACAAAAATTTGCAAGTCTGTGGGTAACTCTTGCCAGAAGATCTTCATGCCCTCTTAATGAGGGCAGCACATTGCACCCTGGATGTGGCCACACAGAATAGCTTGCACAGGGTTACACAGTAAATCAGTGGCAGAGGGCATGTGCTGGTCCTTCACAGTCTCATGCTGTTTCAGCTAGGCAGTGCCGTCATCCACTCAGTGACTGAGGTTGTTTTATTACACACAAACAGCAGCTGCCTGTGGAGCAAAAGTGACACTTGGTGGTATTTTAATAAGTTAAAACACTGCAGACTGCTGCTGCTGCCCTTGGCTTCTTCCCCTCTTTCTCCTCACTTGTCAAGAGAAGACAACATTCTGTCCTTTACTTGCTCATCATACTGTCTACACAACTTTTTATGAGGGACCCTGACACAGGCAACTCCAGGGATACTGCTGCATAGAAAAGAGAACAAAAGGAAAACACTGTGTATGAAAAGAGAGAATACAGCACTCCCGCTTTTTAATATCAGGCTTTCTTTTTGTAGGTCTTTTGTAAGTGAAGGAGATGTATGGCCAGGTTCAGATGCCACGTGTGTGTGCATGGATTTGAGAGCTATTGTTTAGCTGCCACAGCTCTGACAGAACAGTTGCCTTTCACAGCAGAGAAAGGTCCAGCAGTCCCAGCTAGCAGCTAACCTCGCCATGCTGCTTTCCCATCAACCCTTGGAGGATTACACAAGTTGCTTTTTTTCTTTGCCCTAGGTTCAGAGGTTTCTCAAGGATACTTGGATCAATACTCTGAAGACTGCAGTAAAGAGCAAACTGAGTGATGCAGGCAAAGACTGGTACAACCTGGAGCAGAGCCACTGGGATGTCTACCAGATGTCCAAACTATATAAACTGATGAAGCGCATCAAATTCATGCTTCAGGACTCTCTGCGGTATCTGGTCCAGAACTCGCTGATCAGCTTCACCCAGCTTTTGCTGGATGCTTGCCATGGTATCCTGAATTGCTCAAAGGACATGGAATGGGGAGATGACCTCCTCAATAGTCCCTACAGGTAAGGAAGGAAGAGAAAAAAAGGGTGGGAAGAGCAGAAAAGTGTAGTGCTATTGTCTTTCTAACTACTGTTTTTTCAAGCAAGCTTTGCACTGTATGGGGGCTTTAGGCTGGGCTGTTTCACCCAGTCCTCCACCTGACACATTTGCTTGAGTATGGAAGAATGACACAGAGCTGGGTGCTCAGTTAGTACAGATTTCAAGTTTTTGTTAGTGGTATGAAGCAGCCCATCAGAACCAAGGTCTGCTACTTTGACATACTCTTCTAAAGATTAACTACTTCCAGCATTCTCAGGGGAGCAAATAATTACTACTAGCTTTTTCTGGAGACCAGGAAGAAGAATACCAGGAGGCATGGCTGCTTAATTCCATCCTTGGATTAAACCTCAGGAGTAGGACCTGGCCTGAGATCTCTAAAGAATACCAAATTCAGGTTGTCACAGTTCCTAGAATTTTCTTCCATTGGGTATTAAAAAAGGAAGGTTTAGAAATTGAAAACAGGAAGAAAAGAAAAAACACCTGCCACTCACATGAAGCCTTTTACCTTGAAATCAGTGGAAGCCTTAACACTGACGTCAGCTGATCCTAAGCCATGCTGGTAGCATACAAGATTGGGAGGTACTGAATATAATTTACAGAAGGTGCATTTTAGGAGTATATTGGAGATACTGAATGCCTGGTTTGAAGAGCATCTGCAATTTTTCTGTGAAACAGCTCCAGTTCTCAACATAAGGTTATGACTTTTGGGGATCCTGGTATGTCATGATTGACACTTCCTTTGCCTTTGATAGACAAGAGTTCTGAATGTCTTTACTGATAAATTCAGAATGCATGGAACAGTCCTTCTCTCCTCTGCTTTCCTTTCCTGTCCAGTAGGCATTTTAGTATCAGCACCAGGGCAATGTAGTTGTGTGCCATTGTCTCAAAAAGCATCCCTGTTCTTCCTTATCTCTTCCCACTGCAGGCCTCAAAGGAAGCCACTCTTCGTAACAGACCTTGTGCTAGACAGCAGTGGCGTTCACTTCAACCCCCCTGTGGAGAGCTTTGAGAAGTCCCTCATTTCTCTGGTCCACAAGGGAATCCTGGTGACTCACACTATTCCACAGCTGGAGAAGGTGAACTCTTCTGCATCCACAGTGATACAGCTGTGCAAGCCTCAATACATTGCAGCTTGGCATAGACACCCCTCAGCTTGTACTGAGGGAGAGGGTTGCAGAAGTAGGTAGTTGGGACTCCAGTGAAATTAATTTGGGCACAGCAGTGTGCTGATGCAGTTCTTTCTGACAGGATTTCTTTAAGCTCCCCAAACCTGTAGCGATTTTATCTGGTTACTATCTCTGCCTTGGTACTGCAGGTTCTCTGGAGGCATTTCCTAAGTAGCCTGCTTGCCCTAAGTCCATGGCAGCTGGTAAAAGCAGATTCTTAAAGGAAATAGCACCGTTTCCAGTGCTGTCAGTCTGGTGCAGATCTCTTCTGCATATGCATCCTTCTGTGAAAGACCTATCTCCCTAGATCCTCCTTCTTTGTGGGGGGCAATGTAAAACTGACAAAACAATTCCTGACACGATGTAGAAGGATGGACCGCGTGAATTCCCATGTCTCACTTCTCTCCTGAGAAGGCATGGTTAGCTCTGCTAGTCCTGAAAGACCTCTGTCCTTCCTCTTCCAGTATGTGTTGGAGAACATACTTATCACAGGCACACCCTTGCTGGACTCGATGGGCTTGCACGAACCAGAAGTGGAAGAACTATGTGAAGCTATGCAGTCTGCCACTCAAAAGGCACTGATCCCTCTCCAAGCCTACGCTAAGAGATATGAGAAGTTCTTAGAGCTAAATAACAATGACATCCAGTACTTCCTAAGGTAAGTGGCTTCTGATAAAGGCACCTCTAACCCAAATGGCAAGCCTTTTCAGAAGCTGTTGTGTGGGTGTGCATGAGAATGCGGGACCTGTTCTGAGACCAGGAATGTATGTAACGTGCCTCAGATGTGAGATTGGGCATCTGTCAGAGGCAGTCTTCAGCTGCGGGCAGTGGTCTGTGCTTTTAGAGGACTCTGGTGGTGGCAGTGAGAATTTCTTCCTGCCTCTGACAGCAGTCACATTCCTGTCATCTGTGTAAGTGTAATTGGAGATATTAATGGCCCTGAAAATTACTCATCCTGTTTGAAAGTCCAGTTAGCATACTTGACTTTGACCTCCTTCAAATATCGTCTGTTCAGGCTGATAACATTCTGTAGAAAGTAATGTTTTCTTTTGTTTCAGCCTCATTGGTTTCACCGCCAAAACTCTTTGCACCTATACTGTCCTTCAGCATCTGTTACTTTAATGGTCTTCTTTTTAGGCCTCACATTTTCTCCAAACAGTGGGACTGAAGTCCTTTTTCTCTTTTGTTATTCCAGCTTAAATTGCAAATCCTGACTGACAAATTCTTGTCTCTTCTCAGAACACACTGAAGTGCCTGCCCTCCCCCAAGGTGCTTCCTGATCTTGCCCTGTTTACACCAGTGCTTTCATTTTGTCTCTCCCTTTCCTCTTGCCTTATTACCTCTTTCATCTCTTTCTTCCACTCCTTTTTTGCACCTGTTGTGCTCTAAAACCCATTGTAGATTTGAGTCTGTCCCCTCCCTTGCTCCTCAGTAATGTTCCTCAGCTACATACCAGTTCCATGTCTTCTCATCTACATATCTTCTGAAACTGGGGGCCTCTCTACACTGCTCTGTGGGTGTAGCTGCAGTGCAGGTAGGCATAGGCAGCCTGGCAGTCTCTGCTTGGCGTTGGTAGGTGTAGCAGTGAAGACACTGAAGCAGAGCCTTCATTGCAGGCTGCTCACTGAAATAGATGGACTTCACATGGGATGTCTTTGCTACTCTAGCTTCACATGCTCAGTTAAAGCTAGCACTCATGTACTTGACTGTGATACAAACACTTCTCACTTCCTATGTAGGCATATCTTTGGGTGTTAAGTCTAGAAGGCATTAGCACCCTATCAGTCTGTGCTTTCAGAAAGTTGTATACTTTCAAATAGATGCATGTTTTAATAACAGTAAACATACTTACTATTAATTTAATGTCTTGATCCTTTGGGCGAACATGGCTGGAAATCCTATGAACAGTCAGGATGCTCAAGTAGTCTTAAGGCCTACATTACCCTTTTTTTGTTGGTGTTTTTATTTATAGAGACTACAAAGAGCAATGTCCATCTGCCCAGGAGGTGAGGAGTATAGTAAACATGCACTTGTCTGAAAAGGAGAACCTGGACAACACTCTACCTAGTTCTATTGTCATTGGTCCCTTCCATGTCAGCGTAGAAGGTGTTAAGCAAAATCTGTCTGAAAAATACAAAGCACTTGCCATTTCCATGATGGACATACTGGCTAAAGACCTCCATTTGCAGGTGGAGAATGTAAGTTACCTGGTTCAGTAGATTATCTGTCAGTGTCTTGCCTTGTCCTTCAGCTTTTGAAGTCACTGTGTTTGTGAAATGGCCAAAAGGCAGCAACTGAGGCCACATTAGTGAGGACATTTTAAATATTCCATTGGAGTGATTATTTAAAAAAATGACTAGAGGGGAGATATACAGACTCAACCAAATCAAGTATTAAATATATTTAATAAATCATGTGCCTGAAAGCTGTATCTCTTGAGACAAAATTCTTCAAGACCCTGCCATCTTATAAAAATATGTTGGTGGATTGAAAAAATCTGCGTAGTAGACAACTTGAAGGTCCTTCTACTTGCTCTGAGGATAACTGGAATATAAACAATTGCATCTGCCAGAGGGTTGTCTAAATCTGTTATTGTCATGATTTCAACTACATACCTGTAGTTCCTCTTTCTCTTTTTTTGACATTCTCATTCCTTTTGAGCTCAAATGAGGTGAGTGGAGAAAGACTATGGAAAGAAAAAGACGGAGCAGGACTGTGTACTCATCACTTTAGACCACCTTCAGGATGGGAAGTGGGTGGATCATGGCAGGTTTTCCAGTTTGTCCATTAGCAATTAATGGCTTTTTGATGGTCTTTTTTCTGCTGTGTCCTCCTGCAGATCTGTGATGCATATAAAGCTGTCAGCTGCAAAATGCATGAGAAACCAAACAGTATCGAGGAGTTGGCTGAGCTGCGGGAGTGGATGAAGGGAGTCCCTGAGCAGCTGGCCGTGCAGGAGGTAGGACATGCTCTCCTTATGGACAGGGGACACCAAGGGAAGTGAGAAGGAAATTTGTCAATGCAATGTGTTGTGTCTCAGAAGCAGAACTCCAGGGGTTTTTGCTTGGACGCAGAGCCGTAAGATTCTTGGCTTTGTATTTTTGTAATTCCTAAGATCTGCATTTTTAAATGCACCTGTCACGAATTTAAATATCTGTGCAAAACAAAACAACAGTTAAAAATCTTGCCTAAAAGCCTTATGTATGCTTTTTGCTACCTTGATGATCCATTCTGCATTTATGTACTGAATAGTTGTCTTCTGAAAATGAGTGTTGTTTTCAAGAAAATATTGCTACTACCAAATGCTCGTATTGGTGTTAACATATTTCTTCTAATAGGACATTTTAGTGCCTAGTTATTTCAAAGTTATTTGAAGTGTAGGTCTTCTCCCAGCTGAACAGATGGGGAACAAAGTCATCAAGCTGTAAGCTGACTTGTCCATGCCAAGGAAAGAACCTAGATGATAACCCAAAACACTCAATTTCTGTCCAGCACTTTATCCACTAGGTCACACTTCTTTTCATTCGTATAGAACAGAGGGCGATGATGGCATGATCATTCGCAGAACAAGGGATTGTAAATCCATTCCCACTGTTCACACAGCAGAGAAGCAGCCTATGTCACATTAAGCTTGTGTGACTAACACCCTTCAAAGGCACCTCATGAAAATGAGGTATACACCAGAGAGTTGGAATCAGTATGGTCTAAAGGTGTCTATTTTTTCTTTCTTTCTCTCACCCTGTGCAGGAACTGATTCGTGAAGTCATGGAAGATTACAAGGTCATGGAGGAATTCCTTTACAATCTTACCAAAGAAGATTTCAATGACAAGTGAGCACAAGGCATTTCTCCCACTGTCAAAGTGGGACACTTTGCAGCAATTACCATTCTCAGTGCTTCAGGGGCTATGTGTCTATCAAGGGCTCAAGCAGAACTTTTAAGTGCCTCTCAGGCTATATGAGCACTGAATTCTTGAAATGAAGTTTATAGAGGAGAAGAGTGGGCTCATGCTGCCTTCTGGCCTGGGGCAAGGCAAACTGGTAGCTATTAACCTGTTTAACGTATTAAAGCTATTTTCTCTTGTGTTTTTGGAGTCGTTTGCAAGGTCTCAAAGTGCACAGTTTAGTCTGTGTCTGAAACAGAAAGAACACTTCCTAGGTAGGAACACTCCCAGAGATTTCTTAGGACTAGGAAAGAACATGAACCCTGTATTATTACTGCATTTCTTTTCTATGCAGTCTCCTCTTAGTTTTATCTTTGGCTATGTTATTCAGATTGGGGCCTGACTATGCCCCAGTAGCAGAGTCAGCTCACAAACACAGCTACACAGCTTCTAAAGTCAGCTCAGCCCTGGAAGCACCTCTTGTATGACATGGTCTTGGTCCAGTGCATCTGCAACCTGAGTGACTCTCTGCAGAGTGCTCCTGAAACTAGAACCATGGAATTCGCACTGGAAAAAAAACCCACAGAAGGGGTTTGGACAACTTAGCATGGATCTATGTAGCTGTGTGCCCACTGACCAGACTTGGCACATGCAGAACTAGTGGGAGATTGCTTCATGCCCAGGTGCTGGGAGGGACGTGACCTCAAGTGTGATGCTGCAAAGCTTGCATCTGGCCTTCCACACACGCTGTCAAGTCCAAATGGATAAACAGGTGGGCTATGGCTGAGCAAGCACCAAGAAACCTGCCTTGGCATGACCAGCCACTTTGTGCAGCCTTGCCTGTATCTGCATTGCACTCCCCAGGGCACTCTGCAGAAGCCTTACTATCCAGGGCTTCACTGTATCTGGGTTACCCTGGCCTCTCGCTGCCCTGCTTAAGAGGAGGCTGGCTTTTTCAGTAGCCTTGAAAAGCCACAAACTAAGACTCTGACCTCATTTTTTTTCAGTTCCTTGTGAATACATTCAAAGACAGACATTCCCTCTGGATGCCAGCTGTTATTTTGCTGTCTACTAGCTTTTCAGCAATGTAGTGGATTTGTTCCTTTTAAAAAGGCCCTCCACTTCTCCCCAGCCTTCTCCAATTGAATAGCTTAGTCACAAGGACTGCATATCAACAAGACAAGCTGGAAAAAAAAATGTTTTGTTGAAACCACATGTGTTCTGTTGTTGTAAAGCTTCCTTGTTTGCTGGGATTTGGCTTTCTCATTCTGTTATTTTCAGCATTTCAAACATATGTTCAAAAAGCTTCTCTCTCTTCCCCCCCCCCCCCTTTTTTCTTTTTTTTTTTTTTTGTGTTGTTTGTTTTGTTCTATCATGTGAGTGCAGGTGGGCTGCAAGTTACTGGCCACTGAAAATAACTATGCAAGCTGAGTCCGTTCGGCTCCAACACCTGGAAGATGAAGACAAATTTCGCAAAATCCAGTTCATGGATCAGAATGGCTTTCAAGACAAACTGGAGGAGATGCAGGTATTAAGCCCCTGACATTAAGCCCCTGACAATAAACTGTCCAGAGAAGGGGGCCTTGAAGCTCTTGTGGTCAGCCAGGTAGGAAACTTTCAGATGAGATTTTGATCAGATGAGTTTTTAGCTCAATGTACTGCTGGATGAAAAATTTTCACACACACACCCCTGTTTTTTTATTGGAAGTTGGGCTTTTGATTAAGAGTTTCATTTTTGTGTGAAAGACAATACTCTTTGCTGAAATACTGATTTTTTTTTCACTAGGACGGTGTTCATTGAGAGACAATATTCCAATTCTTGGTGCTCAGGCAAAACACGCATCTCCTTTTTCTTTCTTGTGTACTCAGTTCCCTGCAGAGCATCTCCCATGATGAGCTGCCATCAAGGGGGAAAATACAGCAATCAGTCATGGAACTCATTTCACGTGAAAGACCCTGAGACAATAGCAGAGTTTTGCAGCTGAGATACCTCTGGTTTCTGCTGAAACACTCTGAATTTTATTTTTCACCAGAAATTCTTAAATACAGGAAAAAAATGCCAACTTGGAAAGGCTGTAATCAGCGACCTAGATTATCTTGGAAATAGCCTCTCAAAGTGATAATACCCCAACACTGGATTAAAAAAGAAAGCAAAAACCCAACATAAAAATCAAAAAACCCAACCAAACCAAACCACCAAAACAAAACAGAAAAGTTGTTAGAGAAGCTCTGATCATATGTCGTTAAAAAATTCTTTAAAACAAACTGAGTGACCTACTAGAGCTATCATTTTCACTTCACTGATTCTGTAACTAATGACAGTATAAATTCAGTAGCAAGAAGTTTGGACACAGGCTTATTGCTCCTACTCCTCAGGGATTGACTGTTTTCACAAAGACGAAAAACAGCTGGTCATCACATTTGCACTTTCAGCCACCTGACCAGTGGTTGTTGCTTCTCCTCACCACTTTCGTTGTGACCTAAACAGAATTGGAATTGGATTGGCGGAGGTGAAATTGCGAACAGAAAAATCTTGCCTTTGAATGTGACAAAGACCACACCAGGAAGCTGAGATCTCCAGAGCAGCACACAGCTTCAGAGCCATGTCTCATGCCTGCCTTTTCTCTTGCAGCTGACTGTAGGTGGATTTTCCATCCAGGCAGACGTTAATCAAGCTCATGAATTGGCTAACAAAGCAAGGGAGGTCAGGAGGCAGCTGAAAGAGCTTCAGAATTTGGCAATTCTCTACAACAGCAGGGAAAGAATCTTTGGGATGAAGGTTACTAATGTAAGCGTGAGGTCCTGTACAGACAGGACCCCAGTCTTTGTTGGGATTTCCAAGTGGTAGGTAGAGGAAATAATGAGACACAGTTCCTCAGGAAGGAATCCTTCATGCTGTTTTGATTTATTTGATGAACTGCTGCATGGTCCGGTAGAGTAACCACACTGCTCCATCACTGCACTGTGCTGCAGAAGAGCTGATCCCAGGCAACTGTGAAAGGTTGCTGATGGGCCTGTTATTGCCACTTCTGTGAGAGACTTTGGATGCCGACACTCACATCTGAGTGATGCTAATGAGGAGGAATTGGATGGGAAAGATCTTGAAGCAGCAATTAAGATGCATCAATTTCTGTAAGGCTATTACTGCAGTTATATAGATGTGAATGAGAGTGGTTGCATAGGAATCTGCAGGTGGCTGGCTGGGCTCAGAGGTTAGCATGTTCTCCTAAAGCAACAGTTTATGTAGTTGCAAACACTCATTTTGCCTGTAGCTTTTCAGCTGCCAATGAATCATTGTCATCCACATCCAGCCTAGTCTGGCTGCAGAGTAGAAGTGGAGTTCACATCACATGATCCTTTCCTACTTCTCAGTCTATGGTTACTTTTTCTTCACTGTAAGGAGCCAAGTTCCGATATGATGTGCAGTGTGTTACTGATTGTGTGTGGACTGCCCATCAAAATCTCCTCATTCTGCTGCAGAGCAGTTGTAGAGGCAAGTGGAGAGAGTGCTTTCCATGCCAGACACATGGTGCAGGCACTGCTCCACGGGATGCATTTTGGCCAGAATGTGTAAAGCCCAGCTCTGCTAGTTGCTCTCACTTGGAATCTGTACTGTGGTTCCAGGAGAAGGTTTTCTCATTGCTTGCTTGAGATTCAGAAAAGAATTGTGCCTTTATTTAGCCTTTTGACATGAAGACTGTCATCCAGAGGAGAATACACTTGTTGCTTATGCTTGCTTTTTCTCTCTTTCCAAAGTACAGTAAGCTCTCCAGGATGGTTAAGGACTTCCAGCCATACTATGATCTCTGGACTACAGTGTCAGACTGGATGCAGTGGTATGAGAGCTGGATGAATGATCCTCTCATGGAAATTGAGGCTGAGCAGCTAGGAAAGAATGTCAGTGACTCTTTTAAGACAATGCAGAGATGCATGAAGCAGTTCAAGGATTCACCAGGTAGATATGCCATCTGGGGAAGGGAAGTTGGTGCATATCAGTATTTTGATGTGAGGCATGTCACAGAGTGCTCTGAACAGGGATTGTTGGGATGTCACATGGATGTGTTGTGTGTATTAGAGCCAGCTGAGAAGATGCTAGCAAAGTTATTTTCCACCTTTTTTTCTGGAACTATGATGATTCACATCTAGATGCTAGTTTGCTGCTTGGAGTACCAGTTTGGCATGGAAACAACCAGGCTGCAAATCCCTTTTATACCTAATTCCCAAGACAGTACTGAAATAAAAGCCACCGTCTTATGTTGCAGTTAGTATTTGTTCATTTATATAACGTAAAATAATCCAGACTAGTCATAGAGAATTACTATATAGCCCAGTGGCTAGACATATGGGTTTAAGCCCGTACACAGGTCAGACAGCAAAGGAACTTGAATCTGGATCTTCCAGATGCTGTTTTCTTGGCCAATCTTATTTTCTCTATTGGCCAATGAATTTAATGGAACTCCAGAAGAGATCTTGATTTTGTTATGAATAAAACAAAAATGCAAAGTCTGGAAATGAACTATGGAATGTAATAACAATTTTCCTTCCTGCCTGAATGTGTATGAAGTTTAGATGATCGCGTCCAGCCCTTGCAGTTCACATGAAGGTCTTTTAATCCTGGCTCCTAGTAAAGCTGGAATTGAGACTTCAGTTGTAGCTTAACTTCCCATTCCATGATTCTCAGAGATGCGTTGGTCATTTTTTAGAGCTAATTCTAAAATCTCCTGCCAGATGGCTTAGATTGAAATATATTTTGCAGTGGGAGATTTTTGATTCATCCTTTTTAACTTGAACTCACTCTTAAACAATGCCATGAATCAGCCCCAATGGAGGAGGTGATGAGTGGATGCATGAGTAACTATGAATCATTATGATAAACAGAAATACTAAGAATACCTGCTCATATTCATTGCAATATTCCCTGGCACCTGGTAAAATATATGCTTCGTCCTTGAGTCTGCCTTGTCTTTGCATACCACCCAGCAGGGAGTGTGAGGTGGTCACATCCTCGCTGTGAGTGTGCAGTGTGACCATGCAGGGTGCAATAAAAGGAGACACATGCTGTAGCCAGATTTTGAAAGGAAGCAAGTCCTATGTTCTTTGCCTGTCCATTGCTTTACTCTCAATAGCACAAGGTGAAAAAGTGCAGGATGCGAACAGTGCAGAGACATGGGCTTCCAGGATGCCCCCAGAGAACAAAACCCTTTCCTTGACTTTGTCCCTCCTATGAGGCACAAGTACCTTTGGCTCTAGCGTGGCCATAGGCTGGCAGGGCCTTTCCTGCATGCTTTCCATTTGCATAACTGGCTGTGATCCTAGCCTGTTTCTAGCTCCTATGTATAGTGTCCCTCTTCTATTTAGGATGGCCTGAATTGGTGTGTGAGGTAACTCACAACCCAATCTTGTTAAGGAAGTAAAGCTCTTGTAACAATGACCAGAGCTTCTAAGATATCGGTTGGCAGATGGGGCTTCATCATGCTTGGGCCCATATTAAGTTTGTTTGCTTCTCGTCTTCTGGTGAGCTCTAGGCTAAGGCACACTTCTGCTTAGCATGGGCTTGTCTGTAACAGACTTTTGGCTAATAGGCAGATCTGCTGCTGGGAGTGGGCTTGAATTCTTGCTTAGTAGCCATGTAGAGAGAGCCTTTGTGTCCTCGTTACTTCACCCTGTGTTTTCCAGTGCTCTCTCCTGCTGCTTACCTACCCCATACCATGTGTCTATACGCACATCAGACTTTAGACAACTTCTAGGAAATTCCTTAAGGCAACTTCCTCACACACTGTTGTTGCTGATGTTCTTCTGTTTTTCTCCCTGAAAGCCTGCCAGGGTGTGGCAATGGAGTTTCGAGACAAGATTGAAGAATTCAGACTATATGTCCCCTTAATTCAAGGGCTGCACAATCCTGGTATGAGAAACCGGCACTGGGAGATGCTGTCAGAAGATATTAACATCGCTATCAAGCTAGAACCCAGTCTGACAGTTCGTCGCTGCTTGGACATGAACCTGCTGGACTATATTGAGAGCATTACCAAAGTAGCTGAGATAGCTGGCAAGGAATACGCCATTGAGAATGTGAGGAGGGAGGGATTTTCTGTGTCTTTGGTTGCTTCTCAAATATGTTGCTGTTGAGCAGGTAGTCATTGCCTTGGGTGATGCTCCTATTGTCCCAGAGCATTAGACACATTCTGCAGCACAAGTAAAAAGGCTGCTGCCCTTAGAGAGGGGAGCAATGACCATGCAGCTGAGTTCACACACTAGAAGTCATTTCGCCTTGCTAGAATTTCAGTTGTAGCTTAACAGTGCTGCCTGAAGGTTACGCTGATCCACTGGTGGGTCTAACACCTCACTGTGGGATTAGTGACTGTTTAAGTTAAAATAAGTCTATTGTCTGCATTCTGCCATTCAATTGTTATGTCAGGGAGATTTATCTGTGATTGGAAACAGAGGTGGCAAAGCCTTTAACGCAGTAAATGTGCAGGGAAGACTTGCTGGCTCTGGAGATTCATAGGTTAGGTAGTCTTTCAGCTTCAGTTTACCAGTTCAGATGTGACCTAAGATGGTCTTGATTGAAAATCATTACCTTCTGGCAGCTTTTGTTCTTTGAAGTCTCAGGTGAGTTCCCAATGGATAGCTGTCCCTTTCACAAAGCCATCATTAAACATAATCATTAATAGGCACTTTGCTGGCAGTCTCTGTGCATCTCTAGTAGCATAAATGGGCCTGGAGATAAAATTGCCCTTTTTCCCCTTAAGGTGTTCCTTTCAGGACAGCATTGATGTGTTGAGTCCATGGGCAATGCAGAGGAAACATGCTGTTGCTGAGTGTGTTGTGCATTAAATACATAGCTGCAGTTTCCAGTGGAATCCAAGAGCAAAAATGGGTCACTTGCTAGAGAGGGACATTAAGAGAGTTGTGGAAGCTGGGATAACCGTTGCACAGGTTGTATCTGAAAATTAAATTGCTTGTCCCTTTGTTCCAGGCACTCAACAAGATGGAGAGTGAATGGAATTCTGTTTTATTTACTGTGATGCTTTACAAAGACACAGATACCTTTATTCTGAAAAACACTGATGAAGCTTCTCAGCTCCTAGACGATCACATTGTCATGATTCAGAGCATGTCCTTCTCACCATTCAAGAAACCTTTTGAGGAAAGGATGAGCACATGGGAAGAAAAGCTGAAGATGACACAGGTATTGGTTCCTTACCCACACACGTGTGGTGAAGGCGGGCAGCTGGGCTGTGCTGCCATGCTTGAGCTTGGACACTGTGCAGTTGCTGCTAGGAAATTGGGAGGACGACTATCAAGAGAATATCAGTCTTTAGGGAGGAAGAGGGTCTGTAAAAGCCCTCTTGACTCTAGTAGAAGAGAGGATAAACTCAGAGCCTTATTCTGCAAACAGCAGCGATGAAATTCCAGCTCTTTTGCTGCCTGTTTGGTGGGGCCAGGATTCTCCCATGGCTGTGAATAGTCCTACTGGCATCTCTAATAATATTATACCAAGTGGACCTTACAGATTCTTACAGGCCCTGTGAAATCCATGCTACTCATTCATATCTCAGTGTAGGAGAGCACGTGGAAGACTGCTGTTTAAAGCAGGATGTGGCAGACCATCCCAGCACTTCATCAACTGGAGTCTGAATGCTCAACACCCAGCAGTACTCAGCCAGCAGAATAGGATTTTGTTGAGCAGAAAAATTCCAGTACAAATATCTGGCTGGAGAACTCTCTGTAAATGCTGGTGTTTGATGCACAGCAGCATTGTTATCTGTTATTCATAACTACCTTATTCTGTTCATTGGTGCTTACTCTCTGGGTGTGCTTGGGCCATGGGCTGCGTGAGTGCTAGCCTTGTTGTCTCATGAGGATGCGGAAACGCTAGTCTAAGCCCTAAGGCAGTAGGTGACATGGGGAAATTCAGTTATTTACTGTGTGGTTTTGGCTGTGATATTGTCCATGTTTTCACCCTGCCTTTCCTACCCCTTCTTTTGATTGCATTCATTCCTGTTGCTAAAGGCCCATGAATCTGCTTCTGGGAAGTGACTTACGAAGGTTAGCTGATGGAGTATGGCAAGCACCATTGTCTGTATTACTGGAAAACCACACCTCTTGCTAGGTCAAGTGGCTGGCTGCCTGTGTTCAGGGAATGGTAGATAGCACCATGTGAGTAAGGCAGTCTGAAAGGGAGTGAAACACTCGAGCTGCTTTGCAGTGTTGGGCAGGTTCCCCATACCTTCCAATCTCCCGTGGCTGAAAATGGAGGAGGAGGAGGAGGAGGAGGATATTCTTTAAACTTAATTCTCTTGTTCCTTTGAATGCCTGACAAACAGGATTTCCTGTCTGGTGTCTAACTTAAATGTTTAGCTTTTCATTCATTCTCTTAATTCAGGGTATTGTGCGAAGATCTTTTCATGGATTATTCTGTAGGCAAGGCTAGGGCTGAGGTAGGGCTCTCAGGCAGGAGAGAAGATATGACAGAATTGCAGTCTGGCATATTTTATTTGTCATTCTTCTTCCCTGAAAAAACTCTTTTCACAAAATAAAATCCTCATCTTGCTGTGTGCTCACATTGTGCTATCTTCTGTAAAATACAGAAGCACCTAGCACCACAAAGTCCCTTTGAGCTTTAGTATTGGCTTACATGTATTTCTAAACTACCCCCATTAAACTAGTGGGTGTTGATTCTGATGCCTGCTGACAGTTAGCAAAGGGGATTGCTAGGAAATTGTTAATTATTTGGGAAGGAAATTCCAGCTCCTGATGCTGCAAGGTAGATTTTAGAATTGTGGAAGGTCTAAGTGCAGCATCACCTATTTTTTCTTTCTTTTTCCTTTTTTTTTTTTTAAACCTCATTCTGGTGCAGTTTCAGTGGTCTTGTTGAACAGGTTCATAGCGTGATGTCCTGATATTCTCTTCTTTCTTCCTGCTAGGATGTCCTAGAAGAATGGCTGAACTGCCAGCGCTCTTGGCTCTACTTGGAGCCCATCTTTAGGTCAGAGGACATCAAAAGACAGCTCCCATTGGAAAGCCAGCACTTCCACACCATGGATGGGGACTGGAGGAACATCATGAAGAATGCTAACAAAAACCCTGAGGTGTGTGCCTTGATGAAAGCCAGTGCAGGCGTCCCAAACTCCTTGGAGCTGTGCTCACACAAGGACTGCCTTTGAGTCGACATTGTTGTAATGGTGTGGGCATGAGCAGCACTGTATAAACCATACATCCTTGCCCAGGCCAGTGGGCTAGGTTTCTTCTCTTGGAACTTGGCCTTCAGAATGAAATGTCTAAATGGACAGAGTCATTCCCTGTGATGCCTTGCACCAAGCTGTCCACCCCACCAGATACCTTCTCCTCAGCAAACAGACTCCCTGCCTCCTACGATTCTTGTAACCAGCCCTGCTATAATCTTAATCCATAAAATAACTCCTTTGATTCCTCCTCAAGACTGACTCTTTAAATTGTTTAGAGCCATTGTTTTCACCTGCTTCTGTGTCCTGGTAGCAGTGCTCTGTGCTCTTTAGTTCTCCAGACTCTGCTTTCTAAGACTCCATTGCCACTTGTATTCCATATTACAAATGTTGGTATTTAGGGGAGCCCAGAAATGTGCTTGTCACATCCGTAAGTGCTGTTTCCTCCCCTTGCCCACAAAGCTCACACCTCTCCAGATCCCTGTGAAAGTACTCCTGTGAATGAGTCACTTAAATCCTATCACTAACATCACTGGGCAACCCAATTATCTCCACTGCCTTATCTCCCACATACTCAGAATACTGATCCTTCCTCTGTTCTCCATTCTGTTTATAGGTGATTTCTTTGTGCCCTGATCCTATGCTACTAGAGAACCTGCGAAAATGTAACAAACTACTTGAACTTGTGCAGAAAGGGCTGAGTGAATATCTGGAGACGAAGAGAAGCACTTTTCCCAGGTAACTCCAAATTTCAGTGGGCTGGATCACACTCCCTGGTTCAGAAAATATGAAAGGAGAGAGGCTCACTCCAGTTCACTCTGCCAAGAGCAAAACAGTCTAAGCTTAGGATATTGTCATGAGACTGCAAACATAAGCAAGGCTGCACCTTTCAATGCTGCCATCTGATGGGGAGAAAACAGGCAGGCACAGATGTTGTGAGTTAAGGGCAGTCTGGTAGCATCCTTGCATATCCATGCCTCATGATTTGTCTAGAAAGGATGGAGTAAAATGAAAACCTCCATGTAACTCTGTCCCTTATTCCTGAAGGAGTACTTCTATTCTTTGATACTCATTTAAACCCACTTTGCATGGGAATAACTGACTTGTGCAGATGGAGAAGTCTGTCTCTACAGAAAGGTAGGTGGCTGGACTGCAACTGCTACTCTCCTACGCAAATACAAAGAGATCAGTCAGCAGGCAGAAACAGTGTCTCTAGCAATAGGCTTGTTCCTTGTCTTGCCAGGACTTAGCCCCTGATGCTACTGTAAAGAGACCCTCCTCTCATGCCTCGTTCTGTGTTTCTAGGTTTTACTTCCTTTCAGATGATGAGCTGCTGGAAATACTATCTCAGACAAAAGACCCCACTGCTGTACAACCTCACCTCCGCAAATGCTTTGAGAACATTGCACAGGTAGGCAAAGCAAGCATGCTAGTGGCTTGTCCCACCTTTGGGAAGCTGGTGTCATGGGAAATTGGAGGCGTTCTGATGTCTGGAGGAGTGTTCACATTCTGCTGTGTGGAAATGTGTCTCCTGGGAACCTGTAACTGTACGTAGGCATTGCAAGGTTCTGTCCGCCCTGGAGTGGGATTCAGACATTGCTTTAGACATTTCAAAGCCAGACTCAATTGCCCTTCAATGTGGGAAAAATAGGCATCTGCAAAGGGCAACTTAGAGAAATTCACTTGGATATCGATCTTAGGAGGAGAAGGCACTCCCTCTGGAGATGTCTGTCCATCCCACTGTGGAGGCCAAGAGAAATAGCTCAGACTTAGCTGTTTACTCGCAGGCACCCAGCTAGGATGGAATCCCAGTCTTGCTGACAGCCTCAGGAGGGACAAGGAGTGAACAGGCCTGAACTGAATGAAGTTTCTGCCTTCATCCCTACTTAGGAGATGGGGTTAACCTGGCTATTTTTCCTCTTTGTTATTGCTAATAGACTTCAGACTCCGTGGCTAGTCACAGCTTGCACCACCATAATACTCAGACACTAAAACCAATCTCCTAGTCATTAGTTTGGGAAAATAGAAAGGAAATTGAACTGCAAACCTGGTGCAAAGCCGTTGGAATAAATAAGTGGACTTTCAGTGATATGCTGGGGCACTGGAGAAGCTGTTAAAAGTTTACTCTTAAAACCAGGCACTGTGACCTCAAGGGAAATGATTTGAATCTACAGAATTGAACAGGAATCAAGGGTTTGAATCCTACACAGGCAATGAGAAATGTTCATCTTGCCTATAATTTGATTTGTTTCACTCAACTTAAACCAGCGATGCGAGTCTTTTGTTTTCATTCAATCATCCTCCGTTTTTCAGAGAGGTCATTTTGCACATCTGTCACACACTTTATTATCACTACTGACAACCAAGTTTGGCAGCAGGTAGCAGAACCGCTACAGCCTGACTGTCCCCCAGTGGCAGGAAGGCAGGGATAGAAAGGAAATTCTCCATTTATATCTCCTGTTGTGCTTCTTCCATCAGCTGCTGTTCCAGGAGGACCTACAGATCACACACATGTACTCTGCTGAAGGAGAAGAGGTGAAGCTGTTTGTTCCCATCTGTCCCACTGGCAATGTGGAACACTGGCTGCTAGAAGTGGAGAAATCCATGAAGGCCAGTGTACGGGACAACATAGAAAGATCGATTGGTGTTTATCCAGAGGTAAGAGTATTATCACAGACTGGCAGGTCTCTGATGGCCTGGTTCCAGGCTTGTCATAGAGGTCACCAGTGATGGGGCTGATGAATTTGTGATATTCTGCTAGTTTTAAAATACAACCTTTAATCCAGTCGTGTATGGGTCAAGTGCAGAATGCACAGTTGAGCAAGCAGCTAATTGTCCAGAAGAATGCAAACCCTGCGTACTCACTGAGCAGCCACAGAACACTTCCCATGAATCTGTATCTATTCCCCTCTCCAGGCAACTTCCTTTTTATAAGGATCTTCGCCTTCAGCTCTCATGTCTCACACAGTGTGCTAGGGACTGGTAAAAGTAAGCAAAGTACATGAACTATTGGTTTCAGTCAGTGCATAGGGGATGCATCTTGGCTCTGCTTTCTGTGTAAAAGCTATGCTGGTAGAAAATCTAAATTTTTATTTGTTTGGGTCTAGGGAGGGAGAAAAGCTGAAAAACAAAAAGGCTTCAGATATTTCTGTTACTGTTTTCTACTCAGTCTGAAAATTTCAAACTAGGAAAGTTAGAACAGGCCAGAGGAGGGGAAACATTCTTTTGGGTCTTACAGATTCCTATTCTTCACCTGCTGCTGGCCACTTGTAACTGGTTACTAACCTGCAAGTGGCATAGTGGAGAGAAGGTACCTGCTGTATGCAGTGTCCACAGAGCCTGTGCCCTGTGCCTGAAAATTTTCTTCACAGCAACTAGAGGAAAAAAAAAGGAAAGCCTCTTAAACAAGAACTCAGTTCTTCTTTGTTAATCATGCATCTCAGAGCAGGGAGACAATAGAAATTAAAAAAAAAAATTGTCTTTGTCTTAAAATTTTTTTTCTTTTTTCTTTTATCTTTTTTTCTCTTTGTCTCTTTTGAGACTCCACGTACTACATGGGTCTTGCAGTGGCCTGGCCAAGTGGTCATTGCTGGCTGCCAGATTTTCTGGACAAAGGAAGTGTCTGAAGCTCTGGAAGCTGGAGATTTGTCCACCAGACTTTTCCCACAGCTGAGTACTCAGGTATGAAAATGAATGTAAGAGTGAGATTTTGCCAGATGGAGATTTCTCAGTCATCAGACCTTGGATAACTTATAAATACAGCCAGGACAATACTGTAGGAGGAACGGAGAGACAGTTCTGCATAACACGGCTCAAAACCAGATAAAACCCGAGGTTCTTACCATCTTAATCATTAGGATATTTGTCATCATAAACCTCAAATAATGTACAGGACTGATAATATGATCATTACCTGAAGACAGAAGCAAGGTGAAAGATCAGTTCTCCTCTACCTTTGACTTCTTGGGTGACCCTGGAGAACTTAAGTGATGGACAGTAGAAATCAAAGTGAAACTGCATCCTCCATATCTGTTCCATACATCTAATCATACCTAATACCTGGGAGATATTAGCTTTGGACCTCATGGTGGCTCTAACTCTGTTTTCACCTGAACATGGTAATGGTGTAGGCAAAAGTCAGCTCTGAGCCAGACCTGGGCAGTATTTGCTTTCTGAGTGGTCATTTTTAATTCTGACAAGAGAAGAGACAGAAGTTGCCTGGACACAGCCTATGATCTGGACTTAGCATGCCATAAGTTTGATTGCATTGTGTTAGTACGGCCCGGGTCTTTGGGATATGGGTTGCTTCAGAGTACTTTCTTTTCCTTACACAGCTGGGCAATTTGGTTGCCCTGGTCCGTGGAAAATTGTCCAAGATGCAGCGAGCAGTGTTGACGGCTCTTATTGTGATTGAGGTCCATGCCAAGGATGTTGCAACAAAGCTGATTAAGGAGAATGTGACAAGCATGAATGATTTTGAGTGGGTCTCCCAGCTCAGGTAGAGAGCATAGCTGTTGAACCTTACCTGGCCTCCCTGGCCAATCTTCATACTCCTTACCCATCAGCCATGTCCATGACAAGTAGAAACAAGAGTTTACATAGTCTGTAAGCAGTATTCCTGAGTTGCCTCTGACATCCCTATGAGGAGTGGGATTGATCCTGCTAAGGATGCCAGTTCTAAGACATCTAAGACAGACCTAGTTTTGGTGGCATCCACTTTGGCAATATAGGCTAATCCTTACCATGGTGTTTCACAGCCTCCCTGTGCAAGGGCATGCTCCTGTCCAAGGAGTGCGACACTTGATATAACACCTAATTTCAGGTCCTGTGAGAACTCCTGTCCACCCTGTTGTGTTACCTTATCCTTTCTTCTCTCGAGAGGAAAATCCCTTGACATGCAGGTCTCAAAATATGCGGACTGTAGTCTTATGAGCTGCTGTATTGTCTGCCAGCCAGTGTTTATCTTTCTGATGTCATGTTCACTCATCATTAGATACTACTGGATGAGGGGGGACCTGTACATCAGAGCAGTCAATGCTGAATTTATCTATGGCTATGAGTATCTGGGGAACAGTGGCCGTCTGGTTATCACGCCCCTCACTGACAGGTAAGGAGATTGTTTTCTGGGTAATAAGTATATCTTTTTCTTTTTTCCCCCCGCCCCCCCGCCCCAGGATGAACAAGCCTCATTGGGGATTAAACCAAGGATCTGACCATGCCAATCTTACTGCTTAGAGTATGTAAATAGAAACCATTTGTACAGTAAAGGACTACCTGAGACCAGGGAATAGGAACACCCTGGCATTGGTTCCATTGTATTGCTAGTGATCAGTGCTCAGACTGATTGCTTTCACTCTCCTGATCTTATGTAGTGCTCTGACTCATATAAAATGCCCACCTGATAGCTAAGGAGCTCTTCTACAAACCAGTAGTTAGGGGCATCTAATACTCTAGATTATGCAGCAGCAATAATAGTTTTACCCTTTTGTAGCTGTCCTTTTTCTGGAAAGTGAATTTGTAACCAGTGGCAGAAGGATTTATCCATGCAGGCCGCCATGAATACTAATCAAGGCCACATAGCTAACTCCGTTGCAGAATGCTGCATATCTAAGCAGTTCTGCAGAATAATAAAAGGTGGATTCCTACTTGTCTCCAGCTGGATAGATCATGTCTCCCGTACTGAAATCAGTAGTAGAAATGCTTTTCATCATCTGGTCTCTTCTTTGTCATAGGTGTTATCTGACACTTACAGGAGCTCTGCACCTGAAATTTGGCGGAGCACCTGCAGGACCAGCAGGAACAGGCAAAACAGAAACAACAAAAGACCTGGGCAAAGCCCTAGCAATCCAAACTGTGGTGTTCAACTGCTCCGACCAGCTTGACTTTATGGCAATGGGAAAGTTTTTCAAGGGACTAGCCAGGTACAGTGAAATGCTGTGTGTCATTATCAAGGAGTGGGTAGGATACAGGGATGCTGGCCACTAGGAATTGGTGAGTATTTTTCCTAGCAGCCCAGAAGAACAAGCAAAGCCCTAGTAAGGGGGTTACTGTGTTTCAGAATGAGCAAGTTAGAAAATTCCTGCCAGAAGGGAGGGACAGTTGAGCCAATTTAAAAAAAAAAAAAAAGTGGATAAAAAGTGATCCTGTTCATTTAAGGCAAAATTAAAATGCTTTGCACCAATCCACTATTAGATACCTGTGCAAATGTTTGCAACTCTGGCCTTTGTTTTAATATCATACACATTGGGCTAAGATTCAGCCCACAAGCTGCTTAATCTTAAGAAGGAGAGAATCTGCTGAGTGTATCCAAAATTGAGCAACCAAGAGAGACTGCTCTAAGCCCTGAGGGATCCTCTCAGAGAAGCTTCTCTCTTCACTACGTTTCAAGCAGAGCTGGTCCAATTAGTCTGTTGCACACTGGTGAATTTGAATTAGTTACTCCAACAAAAGCTGATACTCTTTTCTCAGATGTTTTCTTTGTAAGTAATTTAACTTCTTTCTTAAACCATACCTTGTGGGAAGATCACCTTCCTCATAGACATGCTTCCAGCTTTATGCATAGTCTTCCAAGCTCTAAAAAATGGACTTAAGAGATGTCTAAATTGTATCTGCTACACTTATAGCTCAGGTACAAAGTAAGAATTCAACATGACACCTCTTTTAAGGCCAAATCTGTAATATGCAGAATCTGTTCCCAGGCTGTAGGATCAGACCTTGCCATGGTCTTGCAGGGACCATGCACCTTCTCACTCTTCACATGGCCTGGGATGCATAGTCAGAGTGAGGGGCTAAAGCCCCTTCCACTGTACCAGTGGCTGCAGCTGTGTCACTACCTGCTGTGGGACGTTAGGGGCCTTTGACGTTCACTTCTTGTCTTTGTACTGCCTCCCCAGTAGGTGGATTTATAATTTCTAGATCTAGCGGAACTTTTGACTGCAAGTTTGCTCCTGTGTGATGTTCCTGACTCCCCTCCTTTTTCCTTGCTTGCCTAGCTGTGGTGCATGGGCATGTTTTGATGAGTTCAACCGCATTGATATCGAGGTGCTGTCTGTGGTGGCCCAGCAGATCACAACCATTCAGAAAGCACAGCAGCAGAGGGTATGTAATGAACGTGTGGATGTGAAGGCAGACAAAAAAAATCTCCACTTGAGCTTGTCTAGGCAAGTCCTTGTGTTTGCATGCATCTTCACAGAGCACTAGTTTCACTGCTCAGGCACAACTCAGACAGACATACTTGAACTTGGAGAGGCCTGAGTAATGCCCTAGCTGTGGCACATCATATCAGGCCATTATATAGTCAGCATCCTGGGTGGGTTTTGTAACTTCACTGTAGTCTGTGCTGCCATGGTTGCCCACACTCTCACAGGCTGAAGTATGTCTCAGCTTGAGCTGCAGTGCCAGCAGACTGATGTGGGAGACATTCTGATACAGATCCACTGAGCTGATACGGATTGGATCTGGGATAAAGGCAGCCAGTGTTCTGCCATGAGTTGCTCAGCACCATGTTTGTCTAAATGTGTTATCCAAACTTTAGTGAATTCACAAAACCCAATATGCACAGAAAAATGCATACTCTTGCACACGCAGAGTTGCAGTATAAAGTGGATTCTTGGCTTTACATGGAGACTCAGCTGTCAGCCAGTCTAGCAGCCAGCCTCTGCTTTGTTCTCTGGAGACTCAGAGGGGTTAAGACCTGAATCTCCTTGACTTTGGCTTGGAATTAGAAACTGGCTGTCCGTGAATTCTTCTGCATTACTTTATCCCCCATCTGAAATTACTACCTACACAGCTTTAAAAAGGATTTGGATTTCTCTTTGCCCTCTCTGCCATGAAGTAATGCAGGTCCAAACTCTACTGCAGAATAAATGGAAATATGTTTGTTTGCAGCTGGAGGGACAGAAGTCTGTTCAAAAGCCAAAAAAAATATTTTATCCTATCAGTAAATCTTCCATTAGCCCAGTTTCTTGATCAGGGAAAAATATTGTTGGTAATACTGGATTCCTGCAGTGGGACCAGATTGAGTCACTACAGTTGTGGGCAGCTGCGTGTGTCTGTGCTTGATAATTAAACTACTGAAAGCCATTTTTTTCCTCTTGGAAGATTCTGCTACATTATTTAATTTGCAGGTCAGGCTCTGTTCTTTGAGGGTGATCATATATTTAATTTTCTAGGTGGACCACTTCATGTTTGAAGGCACAGAGATCCCACTGGTCCCATCCTGTGCAGTCTTCATTACAATGAACCCAGGGTATGCTGGGCGTACTGAACTGCCCGATAACCTGAAGGTAAGAAGGGCAGACTGCATAGACAGAAAGAAGAGGGGCAATTCAGGTGCTGAATGCTACCCAGACCACCAGTGTGTCCATGACAAGGATTAGAATGTGATGCTTTTGGAAAGTTTCTAGGAGCATTTTGAGGTGTGAATCACATCTGTAAGGAAATGGCCCTCCTCAGATTGCAGTCTGCAGGGATGCTACCCTGACAGGTGCCAGGCACACTCGTGCTGTGTCCTCTGAACAGTCTGGGGTAGATACTCAGCCTTTTCAGCTTCCTGGAAAAAGCAAGAAACAACAGTATTGGTCTTGTGTTGGAACTGTATGTTTCAGGCTCTCTTTCGTCCAGTGGCTATGATGGTCCCAGATTACTCCATGATTGCTGAGATCTCACTCTACTCTTTTGGTTTTAATGAAGCCAAAGCCCTTGCAAAGAAGATCACCACAACATTCAAACTATTGTCAGAGCAGCTCAGCACCCAGGTAGGTGCCTTAAAGTCCATGAATGTTTTTCAAAGGTGAGGCTTTCTCAGCCTAGGCACAAAGTAGCTGGCTGGTTCTCTTGGTGCCCTGTGATGGCATATCACAAAAAGGTCACAGTACCTATTCTTCATCTACCTCCCTCCTTTCTAATTCTCATTTCTCCTCCTGTGGCTGGACTTGCATTCACCTTCAGTCCTATTAGAATTACAATGGCAGGACAGTTGAGCCAAGCAACCCTGCCTACTTCTCCCTCCATCTAGGAATTTTCATTATCCATTTATTCTTGTCTTCCTCACCTGTGGTCTGCACAGCTGAGGACTAGTTAGTTGTTTGAAGGATCCTGAGAGCAGACTTTGATGAAGGAGCAATTGTTCTGAAGGCATAACTTTCATTTTTCTTTTCTTATCTGCTAACTGAGTGCATGCATAGGTTCACTCTATTTTAGGTGATGCTTCTGTATCTGATGATGTTGTTTCCTCTGTGCCTTTTTCAGGACCACTATGACTTTGGGATGAGAGCTGTGAAGACTGTCATCTCAACAGCTGGCAACCTCAAAAGAGAGAATCCTGCTATGAATGAGGTAAATGTACTTATACTTCACACTGTCATAGACTTATGTGGCCTTTTCTGCAGCCACATAAGAGAGGCAGGATCTTTGAAGTTCTGAGTTCTTAAATCTTTGTAGGAGCTGATCTGCCTGCGGGCTATCAGGGATGCCAACATACCCAAATTCCTGCAGGATGACCTCAAGCTCTTCAATGGTATTGTCTCAGATTTATTTCCCAAGATCAGAGAAAAACCTGTTGATTATGGCATCCTGGAAGAAGCCATTCGCAAATCCTGCATCAAAGAGAATCTGAAGGATGTTGATGGTGAGGGGAAAGGCTCTCTACAAGCTCCCTCTGGGTCTGGGCTTTTAGTCCAGCACCCTGCCCTAGGAAAGAGACAGCTGGTCCCAGACCCACTCAACAACATCTTCCTCTACAGGTTTTGTGACTAAGTGCATCCAGCTCTATGAAACCACTGTGGTTCGTCATGGCGTTATGCTGGTGGGGCCAACAGGTTCTGGGAAGACAAAGGTATGGTTGAGACACTGTGCTAGCCCCACAAACCATTGCCTCCCTAGTGATGGAGAGGGTTAAGCTTCACAGAAGACTCGCACTCGGGCATTTCCAGTTTCTCTCAGATAGAAGTCAGGGCATCAAGATGCTGCCTTTTTAGTATTGGTTTATAGCCATCGGGCAGTATATTACTAGCTCACTCTTTCAAGTTGGGGAGATTACACCAAGGCTTATTAGCTCTGCTGCGAATTTCTAAGGGTTAGACATACTTTGACATCTCGAGATGCTTCAGGCCTCTTGCACAGAAGCCCTAACTTCTTCCCCCCCTGCGTCTAGAATGCTTTATTTCTCTGAATACAGCCAGGCATCTCCTTACTATGATACTATCCTTCATGTTGGCTCCTTTCTCACTGCCTTTTGAATGCAATTGCTGTGAGAGCAAGTGGCTTTGTTGTTATGGACCCATGGTGTTAAGTCTCTTGCTCTCCTGCTTTTGCAGAGTTACGAAGTCCTGGCAGCTGCAATGACATCGCTGAAAGGTCAGCCTGCAGCCAGTGGTGGGAATTATGAAGCAGTCAGCTACTTTGTACTGAATCCCAAATCCATCACAATGGGCCAGCTTTATGGAGAGTTCAACTTGCTAACGCATGAGTGGTAAAGTACAAAACCTGCTTTCCTTCATTCCAGATGGGAAATGCTTTTCTTCTGGTCTTGAGCATCTTCTCTTCAAGGCTGAGAACTGTTTAGGGTAGTGGCATAAAACCAGAAGCAATCAAGTCCCTACCCTCACCAAGCTACAATAGCCAGTCACGGTGATTTAAGCTGACATTTTTTTATTGTGTGCTTGGCTCGGCTGCCAGCACATGCCCAGACAGTTACCACAGCTCAGCTCATAGCATTAACTGTGTAGCAAGGAATAATTCAATTGCTTTGGAACACATGCCCCTGCTCTAAGATACAGCAGCTTAAAAACACTTGCTTTGCTTCTGAAGAAAAGTGACCTCTGTACTGCGTACTTGAATTGTTCTGTATAAATACACTGGAGGCCTTGAATGATGAGGAATGACTTTCAGGCATAAAGAGGCATTTCATTCCCGTTACCAGGGCTCCTGCTTGCTTACATGTTTAGGAAGCAAGAACCAATAGCCCATTTGCCCTCTTGACAGCCAGGTCCTACTGCTTATGTTTCTGTATGTGACCTAAAGTTGACTTTGCGGCTCACTTTATCCAGAAGCGAAGGTGTGAGAAGCAGTGTGAATCACCCTTTGCCCCTGTCACCCACCATTTGCTTAGGGGCAAAGCTGAAGACTATGTTTTGTAGAATGAGGGAGACTAAAAAATATGAAACTAACTGCCTCTAAGAAAAATGCGAGCAAGTAAGCATTACTGATGCTGAGACCCAGAGCTTCCCAGCCTGGGCTCTGGGGCATATTTACTGAAGGACATTTTATAGGATATTCCAGGTAAGTTCAACAGTTTGTTTATGATGTGACTCTACCCAAGGGCAACACACAGGCACATCAACATGACAAAAAGAAAAATACAGCAGCCATGTAAAATGTATTTACAGACAAATCCATCTGTTTTAATCAGCTGAGCTTTAGAACAGACTGTTTTCCCTTAATCTCAGTAACAATACCATGGAATTCACTAGCACTATAAAAATAACAAATAATTATTTAATAATGGGAATAGAGTCCAGGGCCTGAATGGAAATTGCAGTCCAGGTTTCCGTGTACAGATTAAGTTCTTACTGTCAACAGCCAGTGTTCCTTGTGTGTCTGCTCTCCTGTTCACCAGCTCCAGCACCACCTGGGTTCACAGGCAGCTGAGGATGGGGAACTTCAGTTATAAAGAGGGTAGAGTCATGCTTTTTAGCCAGGATTCATCATTAGCAGAATATCTGTCCTGAGTCTCCCTTTACACTTGACGGAGAAAAAGAAACACCTCCAGAGAGCAGATAACTCACCTGTGACCTGCTGGATGCTAGCAAGGCCTCTTTGCTTTTCACTGAGGGCAGAAATGCTAAATGGAAGCTTGGCATTTTATAGTTAGATGAGATGAAGTCCAGATTCTAATGCCCAAAGAAATTGTTTCATGGTGTCACTCAGGGTGAGATGTATGTCTCGGTAGAAAAAAGAACGAAATGGACCTTTATGCACCATATCCACAAGTGAGGCACAGGTATCCTTGGGCACATGAACCAAGCTAAAATTCTGGCTTTGTTGCCTTATATGGTGGAAGCTTTGCCATTGATTTCAGAAAAACCATAATGGGCCAAGTCCTGCTTTTCTCCCACCTTTCAGTACAGATGGGATCCTTTCCTCACTCATCCGACGGGGAGCTGCAGCCACTGACACCGGCAAGAAGTGGTACATGTTTGATGGGCCAGTTGATGCTTTGTGGATTGAGAACATGAACACAGTGCTAGATGACAATAAGAAGCTGTGTCTCAGCTCAGGGGAAATCATCAAGCTAACAGAGGTAACTCATCCACCCCGTTTTTGCTCCCTTGTCTGTTTTCCTTCCTCCCTCTTGGAACAGACTTGCCTTTTACTTTCCACTTGATGTCTGTGATGGACTTGGATGGTCGTTGGCGTCTCAGTAGCAACTCTGTTGGCCAGACTTCTGCTGTGCTGCACAAACACAACAAAAAGAGGGCTTCTGCAGCAAAGGGAAGGATTTCAGCTTCACCAAATTATGCTGAAATTAAGTCCTTATGCCCCTTTCTTTCCTTTTGTAATTTCCAGAACATGACCATGATGTTTGAAGTCCAGGATCTGGCTGTTGCTTCCCCTGCCACAGTCTCTCGCTGTGGCATGGTTTACCTGGAACCCAGCATCTTGGGGCTGGAGCCCTTCATTGAGTGCTGGCTGCAAAAAATCCCAGGGATCATGCAGCCCTTCTCACAACAGCTAGCATCTCTCTTCAGGAGATTCCTCAAGGTGAGGTACTATGCCGTTCCAGCCTTTCCATGGCTTGGAGCTTGTCAGCTCAGATATCAACCAGCCTAGACTTGTCAAGGCCTGGATTTAAATGCCATTGTGGGAACACTTCAGACTACCAGTCTGCTCTGTGTATTTCCTGGGTTTCATAGAGGTTATTTGCTGATCCCTATAGATGTGACTTAGTTTTGTTAGTCATTATAGTTTATTTCATTTTAAAATTATCTTCTGGACAAAATCATCCCTGGTGCAACTCCATTACTTACAGTGGAGTATCTCCAGCGAGAAAGTTGTAAGAACAAAAGTCTTGTTATTTCTACTCTGCTCCTAAGCCACTATTTTAATGAATAACCTGGAGCTGCAAAAGGAAATCTCCGAAGGGAGCAAGCCATTTAACAGCGGTGATGGCACAAGATGCACGTCACTCTTGCACAGAACCAAAAGGCAGGCCCAGAGGTTTCTTGGGGTTAAGACTGAACCGAGGGGTTTGTTTTGCTTCTCTCCAGTCAAAACGGTGGTACTCAGAACACAGTGGGAAATGGCAGCATTCTCAGTCATACCCTCCTTGCTAAACATAGCCTGAAGGGAGGCGAGGAGAAACCAGAACCCTAGAAGGTAAAAGGTAAAAGCAGAGTCAGATGTGTTGGATGGTGACACTGAGCTGTTCCTGCTTCTCCTTGCAGGAGGCCATCAGCTTTGTCCGGAGTTTTGTGAAGGAGATAATTGCCTCAACAGACAGCAACCTCACAAGGAGCCTCTTCAGACTCTTGGAATGTTTGTTTCAGCCTTTCATTCCGATTGAGGTGGGATTTTGCTACCTCTATCACCATCACTTGTGCCTGTAACTGTTAAGGGCACTAAGTCATGCAGAGTGTTAGTCACCAGATAACAAGGTGTTGGTGTAGAAAGGTCATGCTGTAGCTCATCTATGTGGCAGAAGGTAATACAACATCCAGCAAAGCACAGGTAAACCTGGAAGGATTATGCTTTGCCACTGAAAGAGCAAAAGATAAGCTCCATGCCTACCAGGCTGGAGGTAAAGAGGTTCACTTGTATTTATAGCAGAGGGAATTGGAGAATGAGTGGAAAGCAGAGATCAGAACTAAGCAGTGATGCACTTCAGATTGCAGGTCCTTTGAGAATTAGTATTGACGAAGGCTGGACAATTTTCAAATTAAAAACCAAAGACTAAATTCTTCTCCCAGCTCCTGTTGAGTGACATTAGTTCAGCAAGGGGAGTCTCTCAACAATGAAACAGCAAGTATTAATCCACAGAATTCATTAGCAAGGCCTGTGAAAAACTGGCTAGAGAAAGCTACATAAAAGCTGAATAGAATTACGAGCACATTAAGAAGAGTCTGGGTTTTGTGTATCTTAACTATGCCTGAGAATTTTGCTTCTGCTCTTCTCTGGTTCTCAGGGAATTAGGATGATTACCCGGGAGAAGGCAGCTCGTATCGGAGAGCTGATTGAACCCTGGTTTATATTTGCCTTGATCTGGAGTGTGGGTGCTACTGGAGATTCCCAAGGTCGCATGGCCTTCAGCTTGTGGCTGAGGGAGAAGATGGCAAAGGAAAAGGTGAGTGAAGGAAAATCAGATCCTCTGCCATTATAGAGGAACTGGTAATGAGAAATCGGGGTCAGAGTTCCTTGAATACCTGGAGGCTTTGGATGGGCTTCGTCTTAGGATCTGATATACCACATCTGCCTGAAACTTCAAGGGACTCCTGGAGCTGGAAGATCTGGGAGAGAGACCTGACCACCCTGGCCTGGGGGGCATCCCATTAGTAAAGTCTTCCTTGCAGTAGTGCAGGTCCTCCTGTGAATTCATCTGAGTGGCAGCCAGGTTCACCACAGCTTTATTCTCACAGATCCGGTTACTCTTCCCAGAAGAAGGACTGGTTTATGACTATAAACTGTATGATGCTGGGCTTAGCAGTGCTGAAGATGATCTGGATGAGGAGGTCGTTAGAGCGGTAAAATATTTCACTTTTAAGTCCAAGCTGGGAAATCTAAGGGGGAGGGACCAGGAAGCAACACAGTCCTGCAGGATTTGGTAGGATTTTCACATTGTGGGCAAATAAGAAAGGCCTATAGGAATCAAGTGAGACTATTTGAAGTGAAATCAAGCTTTTCATTAAAGGAAGAAGGCAGTTTCTTGCCCTCAGGGTTGTGAAGCAGATCTTTCAAATCTGAGCCAGGGGCTGGTCAATTCAGACCTGAGTGCCTCTGCCAGTGCTCAGGAAAGTGAGAGTGCTCCACAAGTGTGGCTGCTGGACGATGACAGGGAGAAGCTCAGTTGGAAAGGTCTGTCTGTGTTAGAGAGCAGTGCACAACAGCAGAAGAGATGTGTGCAGCAGAGTGGAGGAGGAGCAAGGCAGACAAATATGCCATCTTTTTCACAGGATACAGGAGAGCAGTAAGACATGCAAGACCCATCTGACTGACAGTCACCAGCCCCTGGGCTGAAAGAAGGAAAAAAAAAAAAAAGGAAAAATGCTTCCCCTTCCTGAATTCAGAGCAAAGTAAAGAGCCCTACATGAGCATCAGATGCTTAGCAGAAGCTGCTAGCGTTGTCTCTGTGGGAAGGCCACATGGGAGGGGTCAGGAACATGCATTTTCTCAGTGTTCTCCAACACATCCCTAATAAAACCTCTGTCTCACTTGTATAGTGGCCTCTGTGAGGTTGATCTGTGACTTGGTTCTAGCAGAAGCTGTCCAGGTCTTGTACAAGTACAAAATCTCCATGTGCCTCTGGGTGCAACACAGGCAATGGTACCAAACATGAAGATAGGATCCCAGCTAAGCCTTCTTTGGCCCTCTGCCACGGGGGCACTTACATGGTACGTCAACTTAAGGCAGAATTCCTGTTCTTGCAAATATCACAAGTGCTCCATCACCCTTTGAGCCCAGTTTTCAGACAGAGGGCAAGTATGTTGCTGCTGGGACAATGATCTCTAACTCTTGGGCTGCCTCCCTCCCAAAGGAAATGAGTCGGGCACTCGCAGCATTGCCATGCAGAAAGGTCTAGGTGGCAAGACTAGACAGAGGGGCTGGTAACATGAATTCCTCATCAGAATCTGGGCTACTACACAAGGACCTGTGACAGGGAAAACGCAGCAGAAATCATTTTCCTATTCCTGTAGGGGATAGATGCAACTGCCCCTCTAAACACATCCATACCTTTCAGGTATGCTGGGAGAAGTGGCTGGACTCTACAGCAAAGTTCACCATGGTTCCTGATACCAACTTCTGTGACATTATTGTGCCCACGATGAACACGGTCCGAATGGCCCATCTGCTGGAGCTGTTGCTCACCAACCATAAGCCAGTACGTGCCCAGCCTTGTCTTTGTTTTTTTTGTTTCAACCTTGTCCTCATCAACAGGGGCACCTTTTCCTTTCCCAGTGTAGTCAGAACCTAACTGTTACCTGATACTTTCAGATTATTTCACACTCTCATGGATTTGTATTTCTCTGCTCAAAAGGCTGTGCCTAAGCTCCAAGAGTTCTTCATTCAGTCCCCAGGCACCATGCCAGTGCCCCAAAGGAATATGGACACTCAGTTGTTCAATCAAAATGCAGCAATTGCTAGATAGCCCATCACCATCCCTCTTTACCTGTTTCCTATGGTTCCATTTCATACTTCTCTGGTTGCATTCCTTCCACACCAGGAGACCTGTTGAACAGCTGTCCTTACTGAAGATGCGAGCCTTCTGTCCTCTCCCAGCCTTTGAATGCCTAAGGGAAGAGTAACTTGCATTTTCTTCAGCAAATGTCAGAGGGCTGGGAAACACAGACTGTATGCCTATGATTATGCTGCATTGCTGATTGTGCTTCTAGGTTCTCTGCATTGGTCCCACTGGCACAGGGAAGACTCTCACAATTACAGACAAGCTTTTGAAGAACCTACCTCTCAGATACATCGCCCACTTCCTGATGTTTTCAGCACACACCTCTGCTAACCAAACCCAGGATCTCATTGAGAGCAAACTGGATAAGAGGCAAGTTTCCTTTCTGTTTTGCAAAGGCAGTATCCCTGAGCTCAGTGTTTCTATCAACTTGGCCATTTAGTTTCATCCCAAGACTGGAAGGGGCCCCAAGCATGTACAGCTGTGGATAACAAATAGGATACACAAATGGGATTGTGAGAGCCAGTAATAACTTGATACAGTGGCAAGAAAGTGAGAAGGATTAGCGAGGGTCTGTGAAAGTTGCCTCAATTCTAATTATTCCAGAAATACCACATTTCACAGCACAGGTGTTTGCAAACCCTAGTGTGGGATCTTTATAGAAACTGATGAGGGAAGAAAATGTGGCTGCTGACCCCCAATCCCACTCCCCACAGTTAACAGCTTTCCTTTTGCCTCCCTGGTCAGCCACTGGTTTGACATTTCCAACAGATCCATGGGCTTGTGTTTTGCTTTTATTTGCACCCATTTATTCATTGACATTGTGTGTAAGTAGACACAATTTTGCTCATGTTTGGAAAGAAGCCAGCGCCTCAAGCATTGCTGCAGATCTTTTCCTTGCAAAGGCCCATATAAAGGGGTGTATGGAGTGTAAGTGTAAGGATAGCTGAAACTGCTGACCCAGGAAGGCTCTGGAGAAAAAACTGCTTTTGGATCAAGTTAGGAGTACCTTTGCAACAGGAGTTGCCCTATGTCCTTACATGGCTTCTGACCTTTCAGGCGGAAGGGTGTGTTCGGGCCTCCGGTTGGACGATACTTCATATTTTTTATTGATGACTTGAACATGCCCATGCTGGAGAAATATGGTGCTCAGCCACCCATCGAGCTGCTGCGGCAGTGGATGGACCACCAGGGCTGGTACGACAGGAAACAGATCGGTACGACCCAGATCCCTTCCCCAGCACTCTTGGCAAAAGTTGGGCTGTTGATAGATATGCATACCTGCTGTGGAGATTTGTGGCAAGGGTTTTTAGCTACAACTTAGCATTCATTCCTGATTTTGTACTCTTCAAGGTACTTTTAAGAAGCTGATAGATATTAATTTTGTCTGTGCCATGGGACCTCCCGGAGGGGGAAGGAATGCTGTCACTCCACGCCTCACTCGCCATTTCAACTACCTCTCCTTCACTGAGATGGAGGAGAGCAGCAAGAAGACTATCTTCTCTGCCATCCTTGGCAGCTGGATGGGTAAGTTCCGCAGACAACTGCCACCTTCTCCTCATGTTGCAAGTCAGCCCGATGATAATGGAGGTTGGAAGGGGAGGAATTAATATTGATGATCTGATTAAAGTGTTGGAAGCTGGAACTTGCATTAGTTGCCTGAAGATGCTTTTGGGAAAGTGTTGTTTCAATCTTAGCAAACAGAGAGCTCATATACTGTTTAGTCTCAGGGCCAAGCTTTACTGGTGCAAACCAGCAAACTTTGACTTTTGCTCTCAGTTTCATAAGGTATCCTATAGCCTAGGCCTTTCAAAGAGGATTTTGTTTGTGATGGATGATGCAGATATCCTGCACCTCAGCAGGTAAAGCAGTAACTTAGGTTTTTTGTCTTTTTCTAGCTGGACTCCTAGGAGAAAGAAGTTACAGAGATCCAGTGCGTAAGTAAGAGCAGAACAATGAGAGAGACTGTGAACAGACCAAGCTGATGGGCACAGCATGGCATAGCTTACCTGTACTTTCAGCAAATAGACACTTGCTCAGACAACAGCCTTCTGTGGAAGCAGAGCCTTCTGTTACTCTCCATCTGCTGCAGCCTGTGGACAGCTGACTAGGGTGGATCTAAGCATGGTGCTACAGCCACTCAGAAAAAAGGGTTCATTTGGAGTGAAATGAGTCCTCTTATATTTGACAGGGTGGGAATTTAGGATCATCTTTGCAAATGTGCCCTCATCTGCAAATCTGCCAGTAGGAAGGACTGAGAATAGTGAGCTATGAGAGAAGCAAAGCAGAGCTTTCTGAGTGCTTGCAATATTCACGAGCATCAGTACCTGACTAGGAGCTCAGGGGCACACTGAAGCATCTAGCTGTGATTTAAAAAGAAATTAAAGAAATTTGGAAATAATGCAAAGAAGTGCAAAGTGCTAGGGTGTCAGAGGGCACTACTTCCCTAGGAATGTTTGTAATGAGCTTAATTGGGAGTAAAAAAAAAAAATTTTATGCTCTAAAACTGGCAGCTTTAAGTCTTGCCAGACTATTGCATAAGAAGTTATTCCTCAGCAGCTTTGCGTTTGCTGAGCTCAATGGATTGCCAGGCAGTTTAGCTAAGAGGGCACTCACACCTTCTAGCTTAAAAGTAGCTGAGACTCCAGTGCAGGAGTACAAGGAGGGAGAAGGAAAACCTGTCTGGAGTATTTCAGGTAGGCACCAATTACCTATCTGGCAGTGTCTCCTCTCTCCCTGGGGTGCATGAAGTTTTAATGCTGCCAAATTGTTGTGATGCATTCTTCCCTCCCTAGATCTGATTCCCTTTGGTTGGGAAACTCATTGGCAAACTGTCCACTGCAACGAGTAGGTACTTGGTCAGATCCCCACACAGTCTCTGCACAAGAAAGCAGAAGAAAAATGTGTTCCTGGCCAAGTCATAGGAAAACCTCTGCCACTCAGTGCCACCTGTCTGCACTGCTAGGACCTTCTCAACCCAGAGTGGTTCTCAACCACCTTGGCATCCTCTCCACCTTCCTCTGTCTCTGCAGCAGGAGCACTTGCAATAAAAGACTTGAACGAGCCCTTGGTTGATGCCACTATCTGCATGTATTTGACCATCACATCACAACTGCTGCCCACACCAGCAAAGTCGCATTACACTTTCAACCTGAGAGACCTCTCCAAGGTGTTCCAAGGCATGCTCATGGCTGAGCCCAGCAAGATCGAGGTGAGTCCTCCCATCAGCACAGCCATGCCACCCAGGGGAAGACCAGAAATGTTCCAATTAAGGCCTCATTGACAGACCAGCAAACAGGCCTCAATTTCTTGTCGAAGCTACATTTTGGTACTGTTTGATGAACGTAGCGACCTTCCCTTTGGCTATATTGCCTAGTACCAGTAGTAAACAGACCCCTCCCTGCCACCCCAGCCCTTCCTTGGCATGGAAGCAGGTGAGTGGCCATCGGGAATCCATATAACACAGCCCAGCCGTTCAGGGCTGGATGGAGTCACAGAGGACCAGACAGGGGCCCACACAGGGTCAGAGGCATTGTCCTGTTACCAGCTTGTACCAATGGAGGCTTCGGCCCCTTCAGCTCTCCTGAGGACCTTGCTCTGGCTCCAGCCTAGCCCGTAGAGATTGACTTATCACAGGAAGTACTTGGGACCCTGATTCTGTGCTACACCCAAATAAAAGGATCTTTCAAAAAAACACAAGAACTTCTGAAAACAGTAAAAAATAAATCAAACTGGAGGAAAGATAAGGACAAACATGAAATTTAAGTATCACAAAGAAAGCCTGTCATATGGACAAATAGAGAGGGAATTAGCTGAAGCTATAATGAGCTCTCTGAAAGCAGCTGTTTTGACAAGAGTTGATTTTGAGAGGAGAAGGGAATGCAGCTTCCTCTGCCCAGTTCTTTCTCCACTCCAGCTGCCTTCTAGCAGGAGTGGAGCTGGCCACATGCTGAGCAGGAACCAGCTTTCCTGACAGCAAGGCTCTTAATACTTCTCTGCTTTTCTCATGGGGGTGTTTTTGCTGGGATTTCCTACCAGAACAAACTGCACCTGTTGAGACTGTGGTACCACGAGAGCTGCCGGGTCTTCTGTGATCGCCTGGTGAGCAAGGAGGACCGGACCTGGTTTGACAACCTGATGAAGAGTATGATGGAGGAGTTAGGCACCACTTTTGAGGAGGTCATCCCCTCCCAGCCAGTTCTGTTTGGGGACTTCATGGAGCCAGGTGCCAATATCAAATTGTACAAAGAAATCAAGAGCCAGGAAAAGGTAAGGACCCCAGGGATCATGATGACGTGAACTATGTTCACATCTTTCAAGTCTTCTGCGAACGGAAGAAAACGGTTAATGGTAACTATGGGGCTGCTTGAATTGAAGGTGTCTAGAATCACAAACCCTACCAGGGCTCTCCTGTGAAATCCTACCCCAGATATGGAGAGTGGCTGCATTTGGTGTGAGGGGAAGTTGAGGTGGAACAAGCTGTGTCTGCATTGCCAGCCTGGAGGCAGCCTGCTATGCTGAATCTCCCAAATGAGCTGCACTTGGGACTGAAAAGTGAAATTTGCTGGAAAGAAATGGCACATTACCCCCAAACAATACTACTTTTGCCATTAAAGACTTTACAATTGACCTTTACAAGTAATTAATGTTACTGCCAGATTCCCTGTTGGAGAAGATACTGTGAGTACTTTGGTAGTGATAATTAAGCAAAGGCAATGAGCAGTGTGTTTTGCACTCATTATCAGTAACAGATGATTATCCTGTCGTCTCTCCTCTTGTGATAGCTAAGTGACAAGGACTGGTAATTAACAGAGCTTTCCAGTCTCTTTTGCAAAGTCATTAGGCCTGTCCCCCACTGAGGTGAGCACAGCTGAGGCAGTCAGACTTACCAAGCTACTGCACAGTCCACTGACGCGCACAGGACTGTGGCATCTAGGCAGGGATCTCAGCACTGTATGAATTCCAGCTGATGTTGCTTGCCCAGGTTCACAGTGAGATTGTTGAGGGAGTAGGACAAATCCCAGATGTCTTCATGCTTCATCTCCTGATCTGGCCTGAGGATACTGTTGAAGAGACCCCTGGAAAGGGCAGGAGAGACTTCTGCTGCAGCTATACTGTGTGATGGCTGGACCAGGAGAGGAGTGCACTTCTCTACCTGTCTGTGGCCAGCTGTGTTTTCTTCCAGCACCTGCCCTTTCCAGCCAGGATCCTAACCACAGGATGCAGCAGCAGGCAGTGGTCAGCTATAGAGCAAGGAAGCTTTCCCAGAGAGAGGCCCTGGAACAGTATGGGTCAGGCAACCATAAGCTATTTTATTTTGAACTACGCTTTGCTATTTCTCCAGGCAAACAGCACCCCTGGGAACAGCAGACCTCCCCCACAAGCAGCTCCTAGGGAGCAACTAAGAGAGGCAGCTGCTCCCAGACCCTGCTGAGCACCCAGCTCTGCCCTCCCAGATGCCTGGCTGTGCTTACAGATAACCACCCACCCCCTCACAACTGCTTTTATCTGGGAGCAATAATTGACTGTTTCTGCCCACAGCTGAGGGTTGTGATTGAGGATTACCTGGAGGAGTACAATCAAATCAACACCCCAGAACTGAAGCTTGTGCTTTTCATGGATGCAATGCAGCACATCTGCCGCATCAGCCGGATCCTGCGGCAGGCTCCAGGGAATGCTCTTCTCCTGGGTGTTGGGGGAAGTGGGAGACAGTGTCTCACCAGACTGGCATCTCACATGTAAGTAATGCACTCCTCTGCACATAATGTGGAGCAGCTCCATTGGGGCTGCCTCCACAGAATCTCTCTTCCTGCCCTTTCTGCTACTAGTTACACGTTTTTCTGGTTGCTGACTCTTCAGATTCAACACTCAAGAACTAGGGCTCAGTTAACATGCACATCTACGCTAGAAAAATTGGACTCTTTTGCCTGTTGGTAGCTTGGGTTGCTGCTGCAGGCATGCAGCGACTGAGCAAAACCAGCAGGGTCCATATCGGCTCACTGGCCTGTGCAGCACTCAGCATGGCAGGCGGATAGATAGGGGCTTCTTCCTGGGAGCTGGGCAGCAGGAAGACTAAGACAGGAGCTACTAGTGACAAGTGATAAGTGACACTGCCAGCCTGGCAAGTAGGACTGGTGAGTCCTGGGAGCCAAGGGGCCTTAAGCAGGAAACTTGAAGAGCCAGGGAACTGAATACAGGATGTGATCCTAGAGAAACACAACCATGGTTCCCAGGTGCACCAGCCTTTGAGGGCAGCATCACAAAAAAATCCACTTTGCATTGCTCCCTCTGCACTCTGGGGCACTGGGCCCAAAAGCAGTGTGACTCTATTAGCTCATGGAGTTGTACTTCTCCTGGTTTCTGGCTAGCTCAGGTATCGCTGAGTAAAACATGCACTTGGTTTGGTGCTGAACATGCACAAGGACAGGCATGTGCTCAGGACTCATTGCAGGAAAACAACTTGCTAGAGTCCTCTCCCCCTGAGTCTACAACACATACTCAGGATTGACAAAAGAGGAGATTGTAGCTTGATGTAACTCCACAGGCTTCTCTTTCCTTTAGGGCAGATTATGAGTGTTTCCAGATCGAACTGTCCAAAAATTATGGCATGACCGAATGGCGAGATGATGTGAGAAAGATCATGATGAAGGCAGGCCTTCAAAGTCTACCCAAGACGTTCCTATTTGTAGACACACAGGTACAGAAGCGTGGTGGACTCCATCTCAAAAGGAGTCAGAAATACATCTCTAAGCTCAATAAATCCACCTAAAGAGGATTGAGGAGCCTGATACAAACGAGGCACAACTTGTATTTCTTAAGTAGCCGACCTTCATCAGCTTATAAAAAAAGCCCCAGGGAAACTAAAGGTGGTGCAGTTGTTGCTAGAGGGACTGTAGAGCTGTGTGTGAGTGGGCTGATTCTTTTGTTGCTCAAGGAAGCCTCTTTCAGCTCCATCCAAGGCTTTGGTGGGATCAAAGATTTTGGACCCAGCTGCCTGAAGCTAAGCACTACGCTGACCACTGATACTAGTAGTCCTGAGTAACAAAGATGCTGGTAGATCTAGGGCCTTATGCCTGCTGGTTCCACAGGATAATGTTGGCTTGTTACTGTAACTTGCTAATAACTAGGCCAGCTTCTGGAATTCACAGTTATGTTCCCCACAGGCTTTTTTACTGCCTTCATTATCATAGGAACTAAGTCCCTTCTGGCAGTGCCCTAAGCAGTGAGATGAGCATCTGTCAAATGCTGCTTCTTCTTCCATCTATTTTCCCTGCAATGAGAAGCGTATGTGGGAGAAGAGGGGCATGGGAGGGTGCATTTAGTCAAGTGGATGAATGCTGTGTATTTCTGATTTAGCAAAGGTGGAGAGGTGAGTGTAGCTCGAGGGAGATCATCCCACAGACAGTGACACATCCCTACAATTACTGCCTCTCCTACATCAGTGAGCTTTATCCAAATAGTGAAGTGTTCTGTGCTGGAGGAATGAAGACCCAGAGCAACCTGGTGTCTGGGATTTGATTGCAATCACTGTGAGGCAGGGAGCAAGGCCCTGAGCTCAATTTGTTTGTAAGGAGACAGTGAATGGGCAGAAGGTTTGTTCTTAGACACGTACTCGCACCCATGAAACGGCTGAACATGGCTGTTCAGTTGGAAATGCTGGACAAGGGTGAGAGTATACTTTACTGGAGCCAAGTGATCACAGAAAGGATTTCTTATAACAGAGGCTGAGGGCTGTATTTATCCAGAAATCATCTCCATGGCATGTGGAGACATGACTGTCTTATAACTTGGGTAACTGTTGGGGTTTTTTTTTCCCTGTCATCTACTTAGATTAAAAATGAATCCTTCCTCGAGGACATCAACAACCTGCTCAACTCAGGTGACATTCCCAACATTTACAACCCCGATGATCAAGAACAGATCATGACGGCTATGAAGCCTGTTGTTCGAGATCTAGGGCAGCAACCCACCAAGGCCAATTTGATAGCTGCATACACAGGACGGGTTCGCAGCAATATCCACATGGTCCTGTGCATGAGGTACAGTTCAGGAGTAGGATTCCATGCTGTCAATGTTAATTATTCCCTCTTGTCCTTTGCCTTGCATCACTTTGTCATGAGACCTTTGTTTCCAAGCCCCGACTTTGGAGGAGGAGTAAGGTTTGCATACCACCTTCCCATAGGACTCGATACTTTCTTTTACACTTTGCTGGTTTCGAGATGGCATTTGAAAAGTTTAAGAATACGATTATATGTGATCCAGGTTAAATACAAACTTCCTCCTCCTTCATCCTCCATTCTGCTGTTTGTTACAAAAATATCTTGCTTGAATTTGGAGCTCAGTTGCACCATGTTTACTCATGAATCTAGCACATAGTCCATGGGCAGCTTGCTTGCTTGCAGGAGGGCTGCCAGAAGGTACAGGGCATTCTTAGTGCAAGTGGAAGAATCCAGCCCATGATTTTGGTCTGGTGATGCAATCTCTGCACTCACTTGGTTGAAATAGACTTCAGATCATGTTTATTTCTTACCCCTTAAGTGTTCTCCCTAGGGAGGGACCCATAAAACATCATCCCACTACCATCTTAATACTTCCAGAGCATACCCAGGACTTCCAAGGAGTGAGCTGTGACATGTACCTTAGGGCTTGCAGTTCACTACCTGAACTTTCATTCCCTATTTCCCTCCCTCCTCCTTCTTCCTCCTTGGGTGTATTCCCTTCCTTCTTAGTCTGTAAGAGTTCAGGATGATTCTAGGGAAGTAGGAAAGCTATTATATCCTTGTATTTATAGTTAGTTATAACATCTCTTTTCTGCATGTCTTTCCCTCAGCCCTATTGGAGAAGTCTTCCGTGCACGCTTGAGACAGTTCCCCTCTCTCGTGAACTGCTGTACCATCAACTGGTTTAATGAGTGGCCTGCTGAAGCCCTGCAGTGTGTTGCATCCTCCTTCTTGCACGAGATCCCACATCTTGGTGCCAGTACTGAAGATGTCAATGGGATGGTAGGTGCCGCACTCAACACACAAAACACAGCTCCTGTATGCTTAATGTGCCGTATCTATAGATACACATAGACAGTGGATGCAGTATACACCTGCAGAAAGGTCCTGCCCTGTAGCAGAAATGTTTCATGGCAGGGTCATTCAAGTACAGAACTGGTTAGCTTTTGTATGCTTTGAAATAAGCATGTCTATTTGTCACCCTTTCTATGGCATTGAAGCCCACACACATATATAAGCTCTGCTGTGACTGCATACTTAGGCTCTTTGTCAGCCTGTTGTGCTCCCTATGGGCATGACATAGACTTGCCTTCAGTGCTGAATAAGATTGTTTCTTTCCTTTCTCCTTGTAGAGTCAAGTATGTGTAGAAATCCATCAGAGCGTGGCAAAGAAGTGCCAAGTGTACCTAGCAGAGCTGGCCAGACACAATTATGTCACTCCCAAGAGCTACCTCGAGTTCCTCAGTATCTTCAGTTCCCTGATTGGAAAGAAGAAACAGGCACTGAAAATGGCCAAGAACAGGATGAAAAGTGGCCTGGACAAGGTTTGTCCCTCACACCCAGGAGAGTTTTGGGCCCCTATTACCTGCTCTGAGCAGTGTATTTGTAGCTGCAGAGATGAAGTGAGATGCCCTACACACCCCCTGTGTAACATGAGAAAAACTCATGCTAAAGCATATTAGAACTATGCCTTCTGCCAAGGCTAGTCTTTCTGAAGGTCTGAGTCTGTAACCGCTCTAAAAGAATGATGGTCCCCAGTCTTTGGGGGCCACAAACCTCTCTGTAGCTCATCATCTCTCAGAATGTTCCTTATTAACCTTTTAATTGAAAGCCCTGCAACAGCAACATTGTTCTGCTGACCAGTTGCCATGAGCTTATGAAGTAAGGCCCATCGTGTGCAGGCACCATTAGGCGGTACTGTTTATAAGTACACCACAGTGCCAGATTGTTGCTTAAGGAGGAACCAGGGCAAGACCTGCTTTGTACAGCCTGACACCGGGCTGGCAGTACCCACCAGGGCAGCACAGCCCTCTCCTGGGGCTTTCCTTGGCTGCTGCCTGTGCTCTCTGCTCTGTTCCTGCAGCTTCTGCAAACAGCAGAGGACGTAGCGAGGATGCAGGAGGAGCTGGAGTCTGCCCGTCCTCTCCTGGCACAGGCAGCTAAGGAGACACTGGCAACCATGGAGCAACTGCAGGTACCACTGCTGTACAGCTCTGCACTTTGAGCTGGGCTGGACACAGGACTTGGGGGGGCCTTGTGGGGATTGTAGGAAATCCCACTTGATCTGACAGTGAAAAGGCCTCAAATTAGCACAACAGGAATTTATGCAGAGCAGCATTACCAGTGAGAATGGCCTTCTGCTGGCATCCCTGCTCTGGTGTTGGCAAGGGCCAGTCACAACCTACCAGCCAGTTGCTAGCAGAAGCGATGGCTCACATGCCCTCATCTGAAACCACAACCCGGGGTTCAGTCAGCCAAGCTACCAGCTCCCATTCCTCACTGGCTTAAATCCTTGCAAGCGCAGACTAGCAACACTACTAACAGGTTCCCTGTACAACTCTAAGCCCAGACTGTAGCTGAAAGGGGTTGTTCCCCCACATCCTCTTCCCTAGGCAGCTGTTGCAGCCTGCCCCTGCTAGCCCACACCTCAGGGATCACCACACACAGTCACTCATGCCACTGCAGAAGAGGAAACTGTCCTATGTTGGCTGTCACTACCTTCCCCCCTCCTTGTGTTCCTCCCTGCCTGCCTCTGACTGTGGGATGGCCAGACTGAGAGTGAACAGAGACACTAACATCATACAGCTCTATCTGCGATCTCCTGTGTTACCACATAGCAGATAAAGATTAGGCTATATTCCCTTTACACCTCCTAGTAGTGTTTTAACCCTGGGGGTAAGCAGAAGTGACAGTTTTAGAAACAAAGGCTTCAGCATATCTTCTTATTCCTCCATCTCCCTACACCTTTGCATCCCTATGCATCCTCTCCCTGCACCAGTAGGAAAAATGGCTAGAGCAGCTAATTCCTGCAGGACTAACACCATTCCAGGCACAGCCAGAGCTGGAGCTTGTGGATGATCTCTACAGGTTGAGAAAAACCTCCTACTGGTATGATGCAGGAAGGTGATCCCCTCCAGCAGTTAGGCCCCAGCATATCTCCACTGGATGAAAACACCTGACCTGCCAGGACAGCTGTGATCCTTACCTAGCAGCGCTGAGCCAAGTCAAAGGGGTGCTCTGGCTCCAGCATGCTCCTGAGGCCATCTCTGGTGTTGCAGGTGGACACAGCTGTGGCTGAAGAGACAAGAAGTGCTGTGCAGGCTGAGGAGATGAAGGCCAAAGTGAAAGCTCAGACAGCCCAAGCCATTGCAGATGATGCTCAGAAGGACTTGGCTGAAGCCCTCCCAGCCCTGGACGCTGCTCTTGCCAGCCTGAGGAACCTCAACAAAAGTGATGTTACAGAGGTAACTGGGTTGAAGGGGAGGGTGGCAGAGCTGGGTCTGGTCCTGGACAGCCTCTCACTTTGCAATTCCCCTTCTATAGGCTTGCAGCATCCCCAGCCTTTTCCAGCATCTCCATCCATCCCCTTGGGCTCACAGTCTGGGTAGCTGACCATGCAGCTTCTCAGCTTCAGTCCTTCAGAAGCAAAGAGTTTTGAAGGGCACAGAGGCAGCAACTGGCTCCTGGGTATTCCTACATGTTGTTTGCAACTTGTGCTAGAGAGGGTGTTGAGGAGGGCTCACCCCATGGTGCCTGTCTGTAGGGGTGGGTGGCAGGCAGTACCACAATGCAACCCCAAGTATTGACTGCACAGCACAGGGAGAGATCTAGCAGCACGCTATCTGAACCAGCAGGCTCTTTTGAAAGGGAATCCACCACAGGCAGAGAAGAGGAAGAGGAAAGGGCTGGTGAGCTGACTTGAAGGAATACTGGCTTGAAGTAGGATAGTCAGAGAAAGGAGGTTGATTCTGAGCCTGGCAAGTGTCACAGCTCATAACCAAGAGAGCAAACTCAGCCGGTACAAGATTTCACCGCACAGGGTGTAACAGCTGTGGAGGGGAGGGACAGGCTTATTGCTCTGCAATTGTGAATAACAGACCTCTTTATTCCCCACAAAACTTACAAAACTCCTTTCCCCAGAAGATGGGGAAAGGCACAACAGTGTCAGTCCACTTGCCCCAGGCACCCATCCTCTTGTAGACTTGGCATGAAAAGTCTCCTGTCTATACAAGGCTTCCAATGCCAACTCACAAGATGCATCAATATCTTACACATTGTCTAACCCACCCACCAGCTTCAGGAAACTCTTAAATTAAGGAATGAGCTCCCTGCTTCTTTTCAGCCCAGCTGCTGGGCCATGACCCAAGTAACCTGTCACTGAAGCCAGGACCACTGGAGTTCTCTCCCAGTCCAGGTTTCATGACCCAGCCCAACCAAAAGAGGACACCACTTCTATGGCAGGGAGCGAGCATCCCTTTGACCTACTCCTTTGCATAGGGCAGCTCCATCACTGGTTGCTTGGAGAAAGCTTGACGCATGCTTCTCGAGCTCCTCCACCACCTCTCTTAGCAAATCCTGATTGCAGTAAAAATACACATAAAGCTTGCGCTCTGTCTGCAGGATAGGTCTCTCCAGAGATCTGCGCTTGACCTTCAAGTCACTCAAGAGGTCTGTCAGCATTTGGTAGAGGTTGTCTTGCATGGTGATCAGTTGCTGCATCAGCTCAGTGATCTCCTGAGAGGCAGAGCCCAAACACACATGAACATGCAGAAAGAGGGGGATTTCCGCCCACCTGTGGAACAGCTCAGCCCACCAGAAACAAACTACCCACCTGGCTCTGGCCTCCAAACACCTCCAGTCCAAGGAACAGAGGTAGCTTACTAGGCCACCTTGGCTAAGGCACCCCAATCCCTATGCTGAACAGCACATGTGAAAAAGTGAGAATCACCTTTGTCCCTCAGCCAGCCACTGCCTCACTGGATAGCTTTTGGGACAAGGCAAGGATCACAGGCCAACCTCCTCTCCCTCTGTGGGCTGACAGGCAGTAAGTTCTGTCCCCTGCCCCCAGGGAGGATGGCACAGAGGGCTCTGACTCCTAGCCCTGTGCCACCCAGCAAGGCCTGGTGGAGCAGAATTGCTTGCTTACCGGAGAGGAGAGCTGCAGCTGGTTGGAGCTGTTGTACAGCAGCCGATAGAGCTCCTCTGTGGAGGACTCCAGGGCAGGGAGCTCAGACATAGGAGCTGCCACCTGTGCTTCCAGCACTCTCTGGTCCTGAACCAACTGGGAGCACAGGGCTGCTATGGTCTCATAGTGGCAGAAGGGCTGCGTCTCCCCATCTTGCCCCACCAGCATGTCCCAGAGCCTGCAAGAGGGGACAGTCAGCCAGCGGCATGAGCAGTGTGCCAGCGCTGAGGAAGAACAGAGTTCAGGGAACATTGTGCACTGTGGGACTGGGACACAGGCAGCTGTGGGGCAACAATGAGTGGACAGCCACTCCTGATAAGCACCCCATGTCCTGGAGGTCTGGGAAGAGCACTAGACTGGCTCAAGAGCCAGTCAGGGACTCCTTGCTGGCAGACGCCAGCACCAGCTGCTCCAGAGCTGTGCAGGGAGGACTGAGAAGCCCCTGTCAGTGCAGGACACCCAACCAGAGAAAGCTTTTGCTCCAAGCAGCTTGTGCTTCCTTCTGGCCTAGCTCTCCTTCTCCATGGCTGAAGACTGGCCTCTACACTCTCCACCTTGACATCCTAGGAAAACTTCTGTTCTCTTTACTCATTTGCTTCTCCAAGCCTATGCTTTGCTGCACCAGCCCTAGCCAGCCAGGAAGAAGCGGTTGCCATCTTCTCGGGAATTTCACACCACCGTGGAGTCAGGGTGGCTCTGCACTGGCAGAAGAGCACTGCTAGACTGCCTGGTAGCTTGGGTCTGCCGCATGCCTCTCCCATTCCCACGCCACCTCCTCCACATCTAGCTTGTTCCTCATGCACACACACACTTAGGCCCTTACCGTACAGCAGAGAGGTCTTTGGGGTCCATCCATATGCGTGGACAACTCTTCTGCAAGGACCTGGCACCTTTGAAGTAGTCCTGCAGCTCCCGCAGCCTGGTCTGGGCTTCCTTCATGGCAGTTTCCATCTCCTCCAGCTGAGCAGCCCTCTGGTCCAGCTCCTTTCTCTCCCGTTTCAGCTGGAGCTCCAGCAGATCCAGGCGGCTGTGCTGGCTCGCCAGCCACGTAGCTGCCTCCTCCTGCCTCCTGGCAATGCACTGCAGATGGGCAGCTTCCAGGCTAAGCTGCCTCTGCAGGATGGGCAGGCAAGAGAGACGGGCCTCTGCCTTCAGCAGGGCTGGCAGCTGGCAGGTCAGGATCTGTGTGATGTCCCAACGCAGGGCGTGAGTCTGCTTCTGAAGCTTGGCAGCCTGACTCCGGAGCTCCACCTCAACCGCATGCTGTGCAGGGGGACAAGACAGGCTGGTGTCAGGGTGCACTGCTAGAGCTGCCTGGCTCTGCCACTCCCTCCTGATGTATCAGCTGTGCTCCAGCATTCAAAAGGAGGGACTGCCTATGGCATAGGCAGACCCTGCCATAAAGGCTGGTGGACGAAAGGGAGCACTGGCCCTACCTGGTTCTCCTCAAGAGCTTCCAGAGTCTTCTGGGCCCACTCCAGCACAGCACAGTTGCCTTCCACTTTTGCTGACATGACTATAACCTCCCTCTGGGCACAGATACGTGCTGTCTGCATTTGGCTCAGCTCCTTCCAGCAGCTGTCTTGGTCCTCCAGTAGCTCACCTCCATCAGTCCCGGGGCTTTTCAGCATCGTTTGCTTGGCATCCGTTCTCTCTGTGGCTTCCTGGCTGCCATCTCTCTCCTCCCTCATGCTCAATACCTCTCTCCCATTCCCCCCCTCCACTAGCAGCTCTGCTCTTGAGCCTTGGACCAGTATTCCCTGACTTGCTGGTGCCACCCCCCATGGTGTCTTTGCACACTCTTGATAAGGAGCTCCTCTTCTTCCTTCTGGTATTTCCCAGTCTGAGTCCATCAGTGTCCCAGCCTCCAGTCTTTCCTTCAGGCTGCTCTCTCCCTGTGCACTTGCTCCCTGAGCATCTGGAGCCTGGACAGTCCCTGGTAGGACCTGCTGGATGAACCTCTCAAACGCATCGGTGGCCTGTTGTTCTCGCTGCATGTAAGGGTCAAGATCCATCTCACACAGCAGTGCCGGCGGCCAGCCTTTCCCCATGTCCCCATGCCACTCTGCCAACTGCTTTGCAGCCTTGCTAATCTGGCTCAGGACAGCACTGGTTTGTAAGATCTCCACTTCCAGGTCTATGTGAGCCTTCTTCAAGTCCTGTTTCACCACTTTCTCCTCCTCCTCCAAATAACTCAGCTCCCGCTGCAGGCTGGCTGCCCAAACCTGCAGCTTACTGTGCCGCCAAAGCTGACAGTCGCGATAGTCCTGAAGCTCCCAAAGCTCCTGCTGTAGGGCCTCCAGAGAGGGACCCTCATCATCCTGTTTCATGCTTGAGAGCTGGTGGCACATCTGCAACGCCTGCTCGAGGGCATCACCTTCGAGGATGGGCTTGCCTGCAGCCAGCAGGGCATCATAGGCCTCCACCTCAGCTGGGCTCAGCACGTTCTCCTCACCCACTGTGCTGCAGAACCACTCAAGGAACTGCTTTGTTTGAGGGCAGTCAAAGAGCCAGTCAAAGTCCTTCTCACAGAGGGTGTCTGCATCAGGGTAGACCAGCCTCAGTGTTGCCAGAAACTCTGTCCCTCTGTTGACTGTGTCCAGTAGAAAGGCCTGGGAGTATCTCTGGCTAAACATGGCAGGGATGGTCAGCACTAGAAGGGAAAAAAGGAGTCATCCTTAAGGGTCCTGACACTCACAGCCGTCTCAAGGGTGCCACAGCAGCACTCCTAGCTGCCTGCTTCAGGAGAGACTCAAGCAGTCCCTCCACAAGAGCTGCAGACCACCTCTTGGGAACAGCATTGCTACAGTGGGGTACAAGAAAAATAAGAGCCCATAGAGCAAGGGAGAAAGCCTACCCATGCCCCATTTCCATACAGCCTCCTCCCTAGGGCTGTACAGATCTGGTTCCTTTGCTATGACATCTTCAGCCTGTACGATATACCTATCAGAGCATCAGGGCAGGCTTTTTCAGCCTACCTATAGTTTGTTCCATGCCCTTTCTGATAACCAGCTTTCCCTTCAAATACCTCTGTCCTTCCTGCCTGTGCATTGCATCTTCTAAATATCCTGCCTCTGGTCCCAGTCTCTCCTGGAGCAGCTGAGGGATGAGCACCCCACCTCACGGAGAACCAGGCTAACCCATTGTCTCCATTGGGGTTTTGAAGGTACGAGCAATGCAGCGGCCTCCCCTCGGTGTGAAGATGGTGATTGAAGCCGTCTGCATTATGAAAGGAATCAAGCCCAAGAGGGTGGCAGGAGAAAAGCTAGGCTCCAAGGTGGATGACTACTGGGAGCCAGGCAGGGGCCTTCTCCAGGACCCAGGGAAGTTCCTGGATAGCCTGCTTAAGTATGATAAGGTAAGTGATGGCCAGGGATCAGATATTGCCTCACAGAGATGCTTCTTACAGCAATGAAGCTTAAAGCTCCTTGCGGGCAACACCCTTCAGCAGTACAGAGGATGAGGACATATTTGCCCTGGAAGTCCTCGTGTCAGCTGGCTGCACTTTGTTGCCTTGGGCAATGGGACCCAGAAGCACAAGTCTCCCCCTTCTATCCCTCTGCTCTTTCCATGTGGAGGAGCTGGATGGAAGTGGTATGGGAAGGGATTTACCCAGTCCTACAGCTGTGCCTCCTAGGCCTCAACACAGAGCAATTTGATTCCTCTTGCTCCAGCGCGATGCCTTAACCACACTGCTAGGTCCTGGGGCAGGCTGCAGCCCCTGGGGGAAGTCCTTTGAGACCCTTCTCAGTAAGATCTCTAGCACCCTCATCACTGATCTCCTTTCTCTCCCACCATTCCTTGCAGGACCACATAGCAGACACTGTGATCAGGGCCATCCAGCCCTACATTGACAGTGAGGAGTTTCAGCCAGCTGCCATTGCCAAGGTCTCCAAAGCTTGCACCTCCATCTGCCAGTGGGTGCGTGCCATGCACAAGTACCACTTTGTGGCCAAGGTTGTGGAGCCCAAGCGGGTAAGAGGCAACGTGACCCAGTTGCTCTAGGTGTTAGGGAACACAGTATTAGCAGCCCCCTTTCTGCAGAACATGCTGAGAATCACGATGTACAGCAGGTCAGAGTATAGTGTTCAGACCAAGCCTTAGTAGAGCCAAAGCCTCAAAACCCGTTAACATAATAAAGTAGAAAAAATCAGCCTAGAATATGCTAGGCCAGAAGTGATACCTTGTTCTTAGTGCTGAGTTCCTGGTTCAGCAGAAACCGTACTTATAGAAGCATTCCCACATCTCACTAGTGTTTCAGCCTTAATCCTCTCCAAGCCTAGCTATTTCTTTATTATTATTTTGAGGCAAGCAGAGAAACCTTTCCTCACGTTCACCAGTGGGCCACATCCCAAGCTTGTGTAAGCTGGTACAGGCTTTTAGCTTTTTGGAGCTATGCAGAAATGCCCTCCTCACCCCTACTTTTATTCCTGGGCTTGTAGAACCTGCCCCTGGAGTTAGGCAGGTCAACCGTTGTTGTACAGGGAAGGATCTCAGTATCAGCTAGTGCATCTGTGGAAAACCAACTCTTGCTCCAGGGTCTCTGGCTTTTTGGGGAAGAGCCTGGCCACATGCCCAACATACCCAGTGTTCCCTTGTACATCTCCACAGCAAGCCTGGCGGGAGGCAGAAGAGGACCTGCGTGCCACTGAACAGGTCCTTGGGGAAGCTAAGGAACACCTGAGGGAGGCTGAAGGTGGTATTGCCATGCTGCAAGCCAAGTACAAGATCTGCATAGCCAAGAAGGAGGAGTTGGAGATGAAGTATGAGCAGTGCCAGCAGAGACTGGGCCGTGCCAATATGGTAAGGGACAGAGCTGGGTTCTGCCTGCTTACATGAGACAACCTGATTTCAGGTCAAGGAGCACCGTGGTGAAAATATCTATGTGCCTTGCAACTCATGACAATCCTAGGTTGAAGCTGCCTGGCCGGATCTCAGCAGCACAACAGGACTGGGAAGCTAAGCTAGCCAGGCACTGGTGTGAAAAGCTGCTGTCCTCCTGTGCACAGCTTCTTCAACCAGCAGTGGGTCTCCAGGACAGCTGAGAGCCACCCAGTAATCCCAGGATTTAGTGCTCAAAGCTGGAGACAGAATTCAGGATATGGCAGGGGCCACCCTGCAACCTCTGGTCACCAAAGTTACCTGCAGCATTACCCAGAGAGCAGCAGGTCCAGGACTCAAGGTTAGGCTCCACAGCAGCTCTCACATGTGCAATTTATCCCACAGCTCATAAACAGCCTGGCTGATGAGAAGGTGCGCTGGCAGGACACTGTAGAGAACCTGGATTACAAGATCAACAACATCACTGGGGACATGCTGGTTGCAGCTGGCTTTGTGGCCTACTTGGGCCCTTTCACAGTAAGTGTGCAATGCTCCCTGCGAGGGGCTCGGTTAGCTGCTCTGCTCTCCTGGCCTCTTGCTGTTGCTGGCCATATCTGCTGGGAGAAAGGAATAGGGCAGAGGGGTGCAAGATCCCTCCTGGATCTTTTTCCGTTTGTGCCAGAGGCTGCATGAGATCTCATTTGAATGGGAACAGGAGGGTTTAGATGCTCACAGCAGACTAGCTGCAACTAAGGGAAAGGCTATGATGGTGCTTCTCGTGGCAGGAGCACTACCGCGTAGCGCTGTGCAAGGAGTGGCTGAGGCAGCTCTCAGAAAACAACATTCCTCACACCAAGGAGCCAAACCTGATCAGCACCCTTGGAGACCCTGTGGAAATCCGCTCCTGGCAGGCAAGTTGCAGAAAAACCCAACAACTTCAGGCTGAAGGTGCTTCAGGCAAAGGCTAAAACACTCGGCTCACCACTCACCTGCAGCAAAGGACAGACCCCAAACAGCTCGATAAGAACCAAGCACCTCCATGCTGCAGAGCTGGAATTGCTGCCGGGGCTCCTTGCGCAATGAGCAGGAGAGGACGTGGCAGCATCAAGCAGCAGCTTTGAGGGCATCAGCCTTAACCCATAAGGCTTCCCCTTTATGGATCACAGGCTTAGAGCAAAGCCCTGGCCATAGCCTGCCCAAGCCTAACCCTGCCAGCACAGCTCTGTCCCATGGCCCACCTGCTTCAGGCAGAGCCACATCTCTGGGCTCAGCTGCTGTTAGAGGTACCCTCACCACCATCCTCTACCCACCACACTGGGACCACAGCAGCAAGGGCTTCTCTCTTGTCAGCTGTGTTGTGCTACCAGGTGTTCCCAACAGCTTTTTCTACCCCATTAGATTGCTGGTTTACCCAATGACACACTGTCTGTGGAGAATGGGATAATAACACAATTCTCCCAGCGCTGGACTCACTACATAGATCCCCAAGGACAAGCAAACAAGTGGATCAAGAATCTGGTAAGAGTTGTGGGGATGAAATCCAGGTCTGCCAAGATCGGGGAAGCAGCTTTCTGTTAGGAGCTGCTCAGAGCAGCCTCAGGCTTTGGGCTCCAGAGCTGCAAGACTCAACACTGCCCCAGCCCAGCCTTCCCAGCATCAGACAGGTTCCACATCTGTGTTCATCCCAGGTGGATTTCCCTGCTTGGGGAAATCAGCATAGGGCAGGAAGGGCACTGCTGTAAGCAAGTGAGGCATCAGATTCCCACTCTGCCTCTCCACTAGCATTCTGGGGGCCTTACATCCTTCACCACACCCTAAAGCACAACAGAACAACACTAGGATCTCCCATAAGAGCTTTTAGGGTCCCTAGGACAGAAGGGATCCGGATAACATTACCTGGCTAGTGAGCACAGTTCCTGCTGCCAGAGCACTGGGAACAGAGACCACCACCTCTACTCTTCCTCCAGAGAGGTACCCACTGCCCTTTTGAAGGCTCAGGTGGGAGGCTCAGGTAGCTGTTCCTGTTTTGCTCCCCGAGGACTTTTCCCACCCACCTGCTCTCACTTTGCAGGCAAATGAGCTCTGAGTTACCAGTGTGGGACTCTGCAGGAGTATAGGTCTTTGAAGGAGGTTCTCCCAGTTCCCCCCACTTCGCTGCTGTCTTACTGAGCTCTCTCTAGTGCCTGTTGATACGGGCTAAAGTTGCCAAAATAGCAAAAAACTAGCCAAGCAAGAAAAGATACAATTTCTGCTGCTGTGGGGAGCTAAATCAGCCCAGTGAGAGGTGTACCATGCACCAGAGCTGGATGTGAAGAAGGGCAGGACACCGCAGGGACCCTGCTCTCCCCTCCTTCCTTTCAGGAGAAAGTGAACTGCCTAGAGGTGGCCAAGCCAAGCAACCAGGACTTCCTCTGCAGTCTGGAAAATGCAATTACCTTTGGGAAGCCCTTCCTGCTGGAGAATGTCGATGAGGAGCTAGATCCTGCCCTTAAGCCTGTCCTGCTTAAACAGGTCCTATGTCTCACTTTGGCAAGGAGGGGCAGTGGGTACCTGGCTGGGCTGGAAGGGAGCATCTGGCCAGGGTACAGTGGGACGTGGTGGGTTTGTAGGTCTCTCTGGGCTGGCAGCAGTCACTTGGATGTTGCCTGTTCTGTGCTTGCATGTCTTGGCCAGGGCTCAAAAATGTTGGCAGCCTCCTGCACACCCCAGTCTCCTGCCAGCAGGTGTCTTTGCCTGGGAGGCAGGGCCATGGAGTACAGCAGCTCTGTTCAGGTTCAGGCCTTGATGTCTGCCAGGTGGCTTTGAGCTCCTCTGTCCAGAGAGCCTTCAGACTCTGTCCTCACTGCAGAGCCCAGGGCATGGCAGGATGCCTTCCCTCACAAGAGGTAGCCATCCCAGCCTTCCTGTATTTGTCCCTCTCTGGTACAGACCTACAAACAGGAAGGCAACACTGTGATGAAGCTGGGGGATACAGTGATCCCATACCATGATGGTTTCAAGATGTACATCACCACCAACCTGCCCAACCCTCACTACAGCCCCGAGGTCTCAACGAAGCTCACCCTCATCAACTTCACCCTCTCACCAAGGTACCTGCTTACCCCATTAGCTGCCCATGCTGCTCAGCCTCATTCCTCGCAGTCCTCAAACCCTCAGGCCTGTTTCCCCCACCCTCACCTGCATGGCTTTTGTTGTAGTGGCTTGGAAGACCAACTGCTGGGAGAAGTGGTGGCTGCAGAGCGGCCTGACTTAGAAGAAGCTAGAAACCAGCTAATTGTTAGCAATGCCAAGATGCACCAGGAGCTGAAGGAGATAGAAGACCAGATCTTGTATCGGCTCAGCACTTCTGAAGGAAACCCTGTAGATGACTTGGAGCTCATCAAAGTGCTGGAGGTGTCCAAGCTCAAGGCAGGAGAGATCCAGGTCAGAGGTGGAGGTGCTCCTCCCCTGCAGCTCCCCATCCCCTGCCAGCACTCCACTAACCATGACGTCTCTTCTGTCCTCCAGGCCAAGGTAATGGTGGCAGAGCAGACAGAGAAGGACATCAACATGACCCGCCTGCAGTATGTGCCCGTGGCTGTCCGCTCACAGATCCTCTACTTCTGTGTCTCAGACCTGTCCAATGTGGACCCCATGTACCAGTACTCACTTGAGTGGTTCCTCAACATCTTCCTAATGGGGATCAGTAACTCCGAGAGAGCAGGTGCCAGCCTCAAACAACCCCTCCCAGCCTCTTCCTTACTCACATTCCTGGTCTAGTAGCACCAGAAGCAGCATGTGTTAGCCAGGATGGTGGTGGCTGGGCCCACGTAAGCTGCTGTGGTGCAGTGTGGGCTCCCTCCCAGTGCTGAATCTTTTCTTGTGTGTGCTGAGTCTCACAGCTCTGTGCTTTCACAGGGGTTTCTGTGCCCAGTCTGTATTTGAGAGCAGCATCTCTTCTTCCTGGGCAGGGTGTGGGTGTAGCCCTGAGACCAGGAACCAATAGTTGATGTGGCGAGCATCCTCCACATCACCTGTAGCACCCACCACCCTTGTCTGGTTGTTGCCTTTTTTTCAGACACCCTAAAGGACCGAATCATGAACATCAACAACTACATCACCTTCAGTCTCTACAGCAATGTGTGCTGTAGCCTCTTTGAGAAGCACAAGCTCATGTTTGCCTTCCTGGTTTGCGTCCGGATTCTGATGAATGATGGGCAGATTGATACGGTGAGCACGTCACCTTGGTACTTTGATGGGATCCCATCAGGGCAACTCAACCCCTGCCTGTTCAGCCTGCTGGAATAGCGTGGGAGTGGAAAGGAGCCTTGTTCCCTGAGGTTGGGGACAGGTTTGGCAGGCTGGTGGGCAAACCTGGGGCCTCTGTCTTCGCTCAGATCTCAAACCTTTCCTTGTGTCAATATGCAGAGCTACCTAGCCTGAACCACCTGCGGCTTTTGCCAGTTTGCTGCCAGACTGCTGCAAAGGTTAGCAAGTTTGGAGGGAGCAGGCAGGGATTAGAAGACGGAGAAATGTTAGTGGCAGCTGAACAGTGATGTTGATCTCACCAGACCCTCCCGTTCACTTACTCCTCGACACGCACACCGGGCAGGAGAGGCAGCCAGAAAGTTACTTCAGGATTTTAGTTGGATATGGCACAAACCCACGTGCCTCAGGCCCAGGCAGGTAAGCTATAATCCATGGCCATGTCCTATCCTGTTCCCAGGACGAGTGGCAGTACCTGCTGTCAGGAGGCACCATAAAGGAGATGAGGGAGAACCCAGCTCCGGCTTGGCTGTATGAGAGAGCATGGGGAGACATCCTGGCCTTGAGCAGCCTGAAGAACTTCTCCGGCTTCGCCAATGATTTTGCAGCCAACCTTGTAGCATTCAGGGCCATTTTTGACAGCCCCAAGCCTCACAGGCAAGTGCCCCCTGCTTTGTCAGCTTAGCTGTACTGCACCCGGCAGGTAATGGCAGCCCCGAGAGAGGAAGAGAAACCAATACAGCCGCAGTACCAGCTCTGCTCCCAGTGCAGTGCCATGCAAGGGAGAGCACAAGGCATTCCCTTGTCTCCTCAAGGGTGGCCCTTGCCTGTGCATGTTGCTGTCCCAAGGCAGGGCCACGCAATACCTTAGCCCAGCAGTATTTGGTGCTTCCCCAGTGGAAGCAGCTTTGGCTTGCCTGCTGAGGGTTTCAAAGCTACAGACAACCACCTCAACCAAGTGACTGGAAGGTCCTTGTCGCTTTGGAAACCTCAGTGGCTGCCTGTAGGCAACTTAGGTGCTTCCTGGGGAGCTGCAGGATCTGGCACATCCCCCCAGAATGCACCTAATTGCTTTGCAGAGAGCCCCTGCCCGGGAAGTGGGAAGCTGAGCTTGATGCGTTCCAGAAGCTGCTGGTTCTGCGGTGTCTGCGGGGAGATAAGATCACCAACGCCATGCAGGACTTTGTGGCTCTGAACCTGGATCCACACTTCATTGAGCCACAGGTAACCAGCCAACAGGAAGCGCCAGTGGGGCCAGGAGTGGAGCAGGAGGCCTCAACCTTGCTGTAAATGGGCCATCAGCATTTTCCAATTCCAGTGAGGGTGCTCGTGCTTCTCTGCAACTGCAGTGTTCCCACAGCTGGGGAAACACTTATGTCTGATGAAGGATAGCCTACCTAATGGCCACCAGTTAAATCACACTGGGAGGGGACAGATAGTGCAGGCATATGGGGGAAGAGTTTGAATGACAAATGGGAAAGCGGTTACTGCCCTGATCCTAATGCTGCCAGAGGAGAGCTGTACTAGGGCCTTACTGAACATATTTCTGGCCTCAGCACCCAAGAGCATGCCGGTGCCTTGGAGAGGAGCAGGAGGTCAGGCAGAGTGAGGAGGTGGCATGTGTGGTTGCCACTATGGCCCCCCGGCTCTGACCAACTTTCTGTGTTGCAGACCACTGACCTCTCGGTCATCTTCAGGGAGTCCACTGCCACCACCCCCCTGGTGTTCGTGCTGTCTCCGGGCACTGACCCCGCTGCTGACCTCTACAAGTTTGCTGAAGAAATGAAGTTCTCCCAAAAGCTCTCTGCCATTTCTCTGGGCCAAGGCCAGGTAAGCTGCTGGTGCCCATCTGGGGCAGTACCATCCTGCCAGCACTCCCAGCAATCTCACCTGACTCCAAGTAGGTCAAACACCTTTGCAGCACAGTGAAAACGCCCTCCTGCCCCAGGGCCCTTAACTCCTGCCAGCTGGAGGAGCCAGTTCAGTGGTGGGGTTGCAGCAGTTCCCCCCTATAGTGCCCTCTAACTTCCCAAATTCATCCCCAGTTCTTCTGTTCCCTCCATCTTCCCACACAGGCTTGCAAAAGGGGGATGCCAGGGGGATGAAGCCAGGCTGCAGCTCTGGAAAGTGGTCATTCCACCCAGCAGCTGTCTGCCTGTCCAGCTCAGTGGGGCACAACCCACAAGGGACCAGAGCCTCTGAGCTCATCCCATCTGCCTCCTCAGGGCCCCCGTGCTGAAGCCATGATGCACAGTGCCATGGAGCAAGGCAACTGGGTCTTCTTCCAGAACTGCCACCTGGCCCCCAGCTGGATGCCTTCACTGGAGAGACTCGTCAAGGGCATTGACTCCAGCAAGGTGAGCTGTTCTACCAAGCAGCCTGCCTGCTCTGAGGATAACGAGCAGGAGGCTGGAGCCCTGGGAAGAGCCCAGATCTAGTTCAGTCCCATCCACAGGTTCCCTGTAATACCAGAGGGTCAGTGCAGGAGGAACTGCAGTGGCCATGCCTGCACCCTCTGAGCATTTGCTGCCTTCTGGATTTCCAGGTGCATCAGGACTTTCGCCTCTGGCTCACCAGTCTACCGAGCAGCCACTTCCCTGTGTCCATCCTCCAGAATGGCTCCAAGATGACCATTGAGCCCCCCCACGGGGTCAAGGCCAACCTGCTCAAGTCCTACTTTAGTTTCAGTGATGACTTCTTGAATTCTTGCCCCAAGGTAAGCTTTGGTTTGCTATCCCCAGCCCATGCCTGCTCCACCTGGGTGTTGCTCCTCTCCAGGTATAGATCTTCCTCCCCGCTAGAGCTCTCACGTGCTAGAGAAGGGCTGGTGGTATTTCTCATAAGCCTGCATCTAGTCTGTGATGAGCCAATTAGAAGTTTCACTTTGAGAAACAGAAGGAACAGGATTGCAGAGGCCTGGTGTAAGAGACTTGCAGCTCTCTTGAAGCAAAGGAGTGGGCCACAGCCTCCCCCAGCACAGCAGCCTGACTGAGGTTTCCACCTCTCCAGGCTCCAGTTGGCACTGCTGCATTGGCACAGCTCCTCTGCCAGGTCCCAGCAGGATCTGACCCCATCCAAAGATGCCTCCTCCCAAGCTGAGCATCTCTTCTCCCTGCTCTCCTGCCCACAGGTCACAGAGTTTAAATCCTTGTTGCTGTCACTTTGCTTCTTCCATGCCAACATGCTGGAGAGGAGAAAGTTTGGGCCTCTGGGGTTCAACATTCCCTATGAGTTCACAGATGGAGACCTCCGCATCTGCATCAGTCAATTACAGATGTTCTTGAGCGAATACACAGACATCCCGTACAAGGTAAGCGCGTGAGCTGGTCCCTCCTGCGGAGGCAACAGGCTCATGACGCACATGCAGGTCAGAAAGCCATGGTGGGGTCCCTCACAGGTTCTGAAGTACACGGCTGGGGAGATCAACTACGGCGGACGTGTGACTGACGACTGGGACAGGCGCTGCATCATGAGTATTTTGGAAGATTTCTACAAGCCTGAGGTTTTAATTCCTGAGTTTGCCTATTCTGAATCAGGGATTTACAAGCAGATCAGTACCTCGTCTGATCTCGACGTAAGTACTCATGTATCAAATTGCAACTCGTAGATCTAGTTCGTAGTGCAAAAGGGACCTACGCCTCCCTGAAACCCGTTGCATTTCCAGTTCCCTGGGGGAATGTAAGTTTGTAGGAACCTGAGGATCTTGAGCTGCTTTCAGGAAGCTGCATCTGTTTGAAGCAACAGGAGGAAAATCTTGTCCCTGTGCGCAGGAGGTGGTAGCAGCTATGAGCAGAGTTCCCTAGCTGAAAGCTTTTGTACTCTTGAGTCATTTTGATACCAGAAACCTTAAGTACCCAAGAAGCTCTGCAGGAAGCTCACTGCCAAGCTGCCCGTTCTTATAGCATGTATTTGCTTCCACACAAGTGCGATTTAACTCCCCAGCCAGACTACAAACCATGGCTACGGCCTCCGCTCAGCCACCAAACCCGGCTCAGCGGAGCTGCCACCCCATGAGCCTCCCCAGCAGCCCAAGTTCTGCATCAGCAAACATTGCTCTGGGCACGCATAAGCTGTCCCTAAGTCAAAGCCGCAAGTTGTGTTTCCTGGCTGTGACAGGGGCCAAAGAGCTATGTAAAAGTTGGACGAATGAATCTCAAACACCAAGACAAGGAATATCTCTCAGCCAAGTCTGTGATCTGCTGGGTTTACCTTATCCAGCAACCCTGGCTTAGTCATTTTTTTCAGACCAGGCCCATAGCATCCCAAAGGGACACCACAGCTTTATTCTGTGCCCTTGGCCTCACGGCCTGTGTGGATTCCTTCCCAGGACTACCTCCAGTACATCAAGAGCCTGCCGCTCACTGATAGCCCCGAGTTCTTTGGTTTACATGACAACGCCAACATCACCTTCACTCAGAATGAGACCTTTGCTCTGCTAAGGGTGATTACGCAGCTGCAACCCAAGACCTTCTCTATGGGAGGCCGCAGCAGGGAAGAGGTGGGTGCCCTGATCCCATCAGCGCTCTGGCAGCCTGTGCCCAGCACAGGCAGCAAGCACAAACACTGGCTCTCAGCGAGTGCCACCCTGCCAGCTGGGTGGGTTAGCTCTCCCCCTTCTCAGCAGCTGTGGCCAGGAGGATGCTCACCCGCTCGCTACCTTCCTTCCAGCTCGTGGAGGAGACCTCCAAGGACATCCTGGCAAAGCTGCCTGCTCCCATGAACCTGCAGGAGGTCATCCACAAATACCCACTGCTCTACGAAGAGTCCATGAATACAGTGCTGGTACAGGAGGTGATCAGGTAAAACCCCTGTGGGATCACGTCCTGGGCCAGCAACTGGCTGGTCCCTTGGGCAACAGCAGAGATGTGCAGGTCCCTGCTCCCACCCGCGTTGCTGAGCATGGCAGCGGGGTTGGCAGCCATGCTAACAACTGTGTTGTCCCAGCCAGGACCTTCAGCCGATCGCTGTCCTGTGGGGACTGATCAGTGTCTCCATCCACTACCGTCAGCAATTCAGGGCTGGGGGGGCAGCTATGAGACCCCCTTAAAGAGGAAAAGGGCTGGGGGTTACACGGAGGAGCTGCACTCGTCGTACAGAGATCCAGACCCTCTCTGGGCCGACATGGGTGATAAACCACTGCGCTGAGTTGCTCTGCTCCCTCTCCTCTTTCTCTGTAGGTACAACAGGCTCCTGGAAGTGATTGCTCAGACACTGAAGGATTTGCTGAAAGCTCTAAAGGGCCTGGTCGTGATGTCCTCTCAGCTGGAGCTGATGGCCAGCAGCTTGTACAACAACACTGTCCCCGAGGTGTGGAATGCCAAGGTACGTGCCCCAGCCAGCCCAGCTGTCCGCAGGAGCTCATCCAAACCAGGGGAATGGGTGATCAACGACCACAGCTGGACTGGGCTGTCTCATGTGGAGCTGGCTCTTCTTCCTCTGGCATGGAAATGTCTCCTGCCTACTGCAGCTCACAGTTGTTCCCAGTCCCAGGCTGGATGAATCCCTGGGCTCTGAGCAATTGTCAGCAACTGGGGCACAAGGTCTAGGGTGTCCTTGATTGTATTCAACACCTTCCTCTGTGGATGTCTCACAGGCCTACCCATCGCTGAAGCCCTTGGCATCCTGGGTGAACGACTTAGTGCAACGGATTGAATTCCTGCAGAAATGGATCAGCCACGGGATCCCCTCTGTGTTCTGGATCAGTGGGTTCTTCTTCCCCCAGGCCTTCCTCACCGGGACGCTGCAGAACTTCGCCAGGAAGTCTGTCATCTCCATCGACACCATCTCATTTAGCTTCAAGGTCAGCAAGTCAGCCAGAAGCTCTGGATTTTTCTGGATTTTTTTTGAATCTGCTGCTAAAAGGCCACAAAGGCAGCAGCTCTAGCCCTGACCTGCCCAAGAGGTGAAGCCACTAACTGCACAGCTGCCCATGGGCCCCACCATCCCCTTTGTGCTCAGATACACCCACCCACACTGCCAGACACCTCCACAAGGCAAGCAGAGGCTTCTTTGCCTCTCTAGAGCTGCTCAGGTCCCCCCTACACAGGCTTTGCCACAGGCTGCCCCACAGCCTTATGATGTGAGATGCCAGAAAACCCAGCCCAGCTCATCTGAGAGCTGGGGCAGACTCCCCTTTCGCAGCCCTGACTTAACTAAGAGCAGCTTAAGGGGGTCCTTGGGGCTGAGCCGCCAGGGATATGCCTTGATCAAGGGCCCTGGGCCCGCTCTCCTCTGCAGGTGATGAAGGAGTCGGTGAGTGAGCTCACTCGCCATCCCGACGAAGGCTGCTACATCCATGGCTTGTTTCTTGAAGGCGCCCGCTGGGACCCCGCTGCGTTTCAGCTCATGGAGTCGCGCCCCAAAGAGCTTTACACAGAGATGGCCGTCATCTGGCTGCTTCCTGTCCCCAACCACAAGCCTCCAGCCACTGGCACCTACCTGTGCCCAATCTATAAGACTCTCACTCGTGCAGGTAGGTGCCCTAAAGACAGACCTCCAGAAGCAAGGGAGATTGTAGAAGCAGCTAGGAAGGGAAGCCCCCACGAAGCTGGCGGAGGGTCTTGTGGCTCTCGGGTCAGACACTGGCACGGAGCAAGGCACTGCTGGCTGAGACCATCCAGGGAAAAAAAGATATCTCCTGCTGTGGTTGTAGAGATGGAGCAGCCAGGCACACTGGCTATGCAGCAGTGCCTCTGAGCAGGCTCTCCTCAAGCCCACACCCAAAACCACACAGCCCTGCTCAGCCTGTCAACTAGCACGGGGATGGGACGGGATCTCGCGTGGAGTCACTTGTATGGGACTCCCCGATCAGTGTGCAGCAGCCAGGGCTGCGGTAACCCCCTCTCACCCTTGCTTCCCCCGTTACAGGCATGCTGTCAACAACAGGCCACTCCACCAACTACGTGATGGCTGTGGAGATCCCTACGGACAAGCCGCAGAAGCACTGGATCAAACGGGGCACAGCCTTGATCTGCGCCCTGGACTTCTAGCCAGAAAAACCCACCCAGCCCAGGAAACCATCCCAGCTGAGGGCCTGAGCTGGACCTCCGCCATCCTGCACCGAGGTAGGCAGCATGGGCAGACAGCAGGAGCTAAGCGCTGACTGCCAGCAGCCGCTCCCACTCTCCTCCTGCCCTCGGAGCTGTGTCAATAAATTGAGCTCGACTCCACCAGCATCATGTTCACCTCGTGTTGCGATCCCCGCAATTACCTCAAGATTTTAGCACCACAGAAGAGCTGCCAGCGGGGACAACAGGGCCTCAGCCACACACACGCCCCTCTCCCTTCCCTCACACGCCTCTCCCTTGGCTGGCTGTTACAGGATACCTTTATTCCTTCAGACATATCCGTTATTTACAGCACTTGATATTAGACACAGCAAGAGACATAAGGATTTTCTTCCCTTCAACAAATACCAAAAGAACAGTTTCATTCCATAGTCAAGATCTGTACACATTTGCACATTTGCAAAATTCAGTCCTCTCTTATGGCAGCTCCCCTGCGCCCAGCTACGCCTCAGGACCCCTCTGGAGAGAGGTGCTGACCGCTGGCTTCTGCGATTTCTGCCAGGCTGCTGGGGACAGGCAGAAGCCCATGTGCGGGAGTGCTGGCAGGAGGCGGCAGGCGAGAGGCGGGCCAGGCTGGCGTGCTGCGGTGGGAAGCAGGCTGCTGCCCGCACCAGCAA
>NW_009601086.1:76501-79662 GCF_000690535.1 Cariama cristata
CCCCAGCCCACCGTGAGCATTACAGCACCCCACACCAAAAGGCTTCGCCAAGGGTACTAAGTGACTCCACATCCAGTGCCCACCCCAGTGCCGTGCCCAGCTGCACTGAGGCCACCCTGTGAACTTGGTCTGTCCATAATTCATGGGGTTTCTCTGGGGACTGGACCTGGAACAACCTGTGTGACCCACAGGTACTGCCAAGGCCAGAGACTGGTCCCTAGGAGAGCAGCCACGGCAGCAGAGCCACACGCCGCCCCGCAGCACCACCGCAGAGGGCTGGGCACAAGGCTCAGCTCCAGGGATGAGCCCGCCCACCCTCACCTGGCAACAGAGCTGCCACAGCCCCCCAGGAGCCTGGCCGAGCTGGCAGGGGTGCTGCCATCCCCAGAGCAGTGAGGGCAGGGCAAGGCAGGACCTGCCTGGCCACGCAGCAGCCAGCTCTGGAACTGGGCAGTGCAGCAGGGGGTGGATGCAGTAGAATGGGCTCTGTCCAGGAACCACCTCGCTCGGCAACGGCCAAAGTGTGGGTCAGAATCAAAAATAAGTTTGGGGAAGGGAGAGAGATAGAAAATATGGACACAGGTGTCCTGGGAAAGCACAGAGCTGAAGGCCTGGATGCAGAAGGACACAAGCCACAGCCAGCTGCGGCCAGCACAGCCTCGCATCAGCATCACTGGCATTCCCACAACACCAGACCGGCCGCCAGCCAGGTGAGCTCTTCCCTTCTTGCCACAGTCCTCAGCCACAGCGCTCAGACGCAGGCCCACGGCATCTGGGTGCTGCTGTGGCACAATCAGGCAGCTAGGCACTCCGGCTTGCCTTCTGCTGCAGCTGCAGGGACTCCCCTCGAGACCTGTTCCCACCTTTTACAACTGGGGCTCAGAGGAAAACCCGATTTCTCTTTGTCCTCAGGCTCCACCTCGGCCGAGGGCTTGTTGCTGTGGTCCCTCTTCCTTGGGCAAAGGGTAACATAGATCCAAGTGCACTGCCCAAAGCCACAAAGCCCAGCTGCTGCTTCTCACAGTCTTGATTCCCAGGCTACTGACGCTTGGCTTTGTACGGGCGGGAGCGTTTCCGGCGGTCTGGCTTCCTCTGCTTGTGCAGGCGGCCGATGCTGACTCCCTGGCGCCTGCGGACAGAGATGTTCTGCTCCACGAGGCTTGCCAGCATGCCTGCAGGGAGAAGAGACAGACACGCCCCGCACTGGAGTGTTGGTATTGCCCGCACCAGAGTGCAGCCCTCCCTCTCTCACCCAAAACCCAGCAGTGAGCTCCTGGGACTGTAACATCAAAAAGACAGAGCGGAGACGTGCAGCTCCCCAGAATAAGCACTACCTCATGCCCCAGGCCTGGCAGAAACCGAGCAGGGCAGGGAGAGCTTCCCAGGCTCCCAGCCACACTGAGCATAGCAGAGCAGCAGCTTCCCCAGCTGAATCTGAACCCCACGCTCCATCCCCTCGGCCGCACAGCACAGCTCACCTTCCTGGGCCAGCATGGAGATGAAGGTACAGATAAACTCATCATAGTTGTGGGTTCTCCTCTGGTCATCGATCTACAAAGAGATGACAAATTCACAAATAGCTCACAAATGGGTGGCAAGGAGAAAGGAGAGCTCAAGGCAAACAGGGGGCAAAGAACCAGCGTGCCTGGCCCAGCCCACAGGCCAAGGAGATCAGGCAGGAAGGGACCGACCTCCCAGCCCAGCTCAGGCCAGTGCACAACTGGGACTGTCTCCATCCCAGTTCAGATGCCAGCATCTTCCACAAAGGGCAGCTGGGAAGAGGTGAGGGTGGGCAGGGGAAGAATCCTGCTAGGCCTTGGGGCACAGACTCCCCCCTTCCTCCTGTCAGTGCTGATGTTCAGCTGTGGCCCAGTTGCTCCACCACCCTCCTCAAGCTAACTAGTGCTGCCCAGGGGCTGCAGTCTGTCCTGGCAGAAGCTCTGCCCCGTAGGGCTGTTTGGTAATGGGAAAGGGACCCCAAACGCTCCCCACTGCTGTTCTCAGCTGAACCACTCTCCCTCCACTGTGACATAGATACCCTAGACAGAAGCCTTCAGGGAGCTGAATCAGCAACGTGAACAAGCTATCAAACAACACACCTTGAATTTCTTCCTCTTCTCCACCTCTTCCTTCAGACAGGCCTCGTAATTTGCAATCTCTGCCTCCACGCACTTCAGCAGTGCCAGCAGCTCCTGCCAGGATCAAGCAGACCAAACGTGAGCAGACAGACCCTTGCTGCAGCCCAGGTGAGCTGGTAGGTGTTCCCCTCTGCACTGTGAAAGGGAGGATTCATCAAAGCAAAAAACATTTTCCAGGGAAAAAAACAAACAAAAAACACCAAAAAAGGGAGATCAGTTCATTGTGGGGAACTTCTGAGTCAGATGGTGATCAATCAGCCAGGGGAGCTGGGTTCTTCCCGAGCCCGGCTCAGCCCCACGTACCCGGTTCTCTGGGACAGGGGGAAGGGTTGCGTGCATGCCTGAGAAACACCCCAGGGCCTGGTTCTTCTCTGTAACAAAATTTGAAGACTTCTCTTTTGAGTAAAACATTTTCTAGCCCGCTCTCCTCCAGGGAGCCCTTGATGTGCTTGTGCTGCCTAAGCCTGGTCCCATCTCTGGCTGGAGCTCACAGACAGGCAGTAAAGTTACCAGCAGGCTGGGATGTGGGGGTGCAGGGTCCCACCAGCCTCTGGCCCAAGGAGAGCACAGGGCACCAACATCTCGGCTGCAGGAGACTGTGGCTCTGCCCACTGCCAAGGCAAACATCCCCAAGACGACGCAAGGCACAAAACCTGCACTGCCCTGTGCCTCGAGGCACGGCTGCGGTGACAGGCGAGCGGGACAGCGTGCACATGCGGTTCGGTTGCTGCCAGCACTGCTGCATCTCTGGGTGAGCGCAGGGAGCTCCATGTTCCCAGGGCTGTCGCGGCACAAAACTCACCTTGGGAGAATACTTTTCCCCCCCAGGGTGATCACTGGTCCTGCCAAGTCCCACCTTCTCTTTGCTGTCACTGGCCTCACTGCCCTCCTTCTCGTCCAGTTTGATTGTGACCGGGGCCTCTTCACCAGGTTTAATGGAAGGGGGGGAGCTTTTCCCCCCATCTGCGCACAAGGGAAGGAAGCATTAGGAGCCGTTGCAAAGAACCGGTATCCAGTCCCAAA
>NW_009601086.1:80076-88746 GCF_000690535.1 Cariama cristata
CGGAATGGAAAGATCCTTTTGAGATTCCTTCAGCTTCTCAGCCAGGACGTTGATGGTGTTGGGCTGGAGGACGGAGAGCTGGCCATCCGCAGCCCCTGCCACATGCTCCTGCTTTACCTGCCCTTTCCTTTTGTACCTGCCCAGGAACAGAGCAGGGAAGGTGAGTGAGTAGCTGGTGGAAGGAGGTGGGGGCCCAGCACAGCCACTGCCAGCTCCACACTCAGCAGCCTAGGCTGTCTGCTGGAATGAAGCAAGGCCTGAAACATTTCTAGGTCAGCCCCACTGCCACCAGCTTCTCTGGCAGCACCCCAACACCGCCGAACCGCTCAGCTGCAGGTACCCCAATGCAGCCGGGGGCACAGGGTGCTGCATACCCCTGCTCTTCTTCCAGAAGCCCCAAAAGCACCCTCGCTCTGACCCCACCTTCCTGATCTTCACAGCAGTCCAAGCACACCGTCACCAGGAGCTAACCTGGCAATTGGCACGGCGGAATGGAGGTTCCCCAAAGCTCCAAAGCCTGCTGCCAATGCACAGTTATACTCAGGGCAGCCAAAATTCAGGGTTGATTGACAAGAGCTACAGAAGGGCTTCACAAAATCCAGCGAGTGAACAGCAAAATAGCAGGCAAAGAGAACAGCCCTAATTGCACACGCAGGTGCAGGCTGGAACACAACTATCAGTGCTCAGGAAAGAGATCTGGAAGTCGCCACTGGCAGTTCTGCAAACATCAGCTCCCTGCCCCCCACCCGCAGCTCAAGCCGTCACCTGATGGTTGAGTTGGTGTTACGAACTTCTTCCTCATCATCATCATCGTAGTCATCCTCGTCGTCCGAGTACTGCTGGTGCTGTCGGACTGGGACCCGGCTGCGACCCACTCCGGCCGCAAGGTCTTCCTCCTCCTGTAAAACACCATCGTCGATGGCCTCCCGGCAGTGGGGCATGGAGGAAAAGCCCAGTGGACAGGCCCTCGCTCCAGCCAAGCACCAGGGCTTGCCCCTTTCAAGAGGAGACAGGGGACTCTCCCCTGTGCTTGCTCAGTTGACCCACATTAACGATAAACTCTTTTGCCAGGTCAGTCTTTATTTACCCTCTCACCTTCCAGCCTGGGTTAGTGCAAGGGTAGGCAGGCAGTAAGGGCAGAGGAAGGGCTTGGACCGGCTGACCGCCGTAGTCCCATAGAGGTGAGGGACTGGAACCAAAAGCTCAGCTCGAGTCAGGCCTGCTGCTGGCCTGGAGCTCCAGCCTACCTGCATGGGGGACTTGGCGTAGTTGTGATTATCCAGGAAGGCTGGCAACCTCTGCACGATGGGGTTGGGGTTTCCTGGAGGTGCCCCATTGATGCTGCTCGCTGACATCTTTGCCACTGGTTTGGATTTGTTGGGTGGGCTCTGTGTGGCTGCAGGGTGGCCCTGGCTGGCGGGCTCATCGGTGCCATCTGCCATACAAGCACAACACAGCCTTTCATGACCAGCACCAGCAGTTTTTACTCAACATCCTCTGCCACCCCTTGCTCACCCCACATAAGAGAAGAGCTCCTATGCTCCACCAGACCATCACACCCACTTCCCATTCCATCTCCAGCTGTCACCAGTGTCCCCAACCTTAAGCCCTCCCATTTTCAAGCTCCATGTCCCTCCAACCTCCCAGGCACAGAGGCATCTACCACACCCCACCACAGTGCACACACAGCTGGGCTTGGAGAAAAGAAAGTGAAGCTGACCACAGAACTTCCTCAAGCTCCAGGTCAACCAGCCGTCGTCACCAGCCTGTGCTTGCTTCACGGCAGGCCAGGCTGGCTGGCAACACCACTGGTACAGGGATCTACCTGGATGGGTGCTCTCTGGCATCACCGTCTTGCTGCTGGCTGGCTTTGCCTCTTCAGGGGGCTGAGACTCCTGAGATTTCTGGGTCTGGATCAGCTCAGGCTGAGTCACTCGGATAAGCTTGAAGGCAAAGGACAGATAGAAACTGAGTGCTGGACCAGAGTGACCCGAACCACATCCCTCCCATTCGAGCGCCTCAGAAGAACTCGTGAGGGTGAGCCAACTGAGCGCCCATGTGCGATCAACTGACAGTGCCATGGATAACCTCCCAGGTGAGCAGCAAAAGGCCAAGCAGAGAGGCTGGTTATCTCCTCTTCCCAGAAGACGTTTCCCAAGGCCAAAAAAAAACCCAAAATCCAGGGCCCTCACAGCACAGGGAGATGCTCTGGAAACAGACCCTATTCTCACCCCAGGCTCATACTCCCTGAGAGCTTGGGCTGCCCTACCTGCTGCAAGGCCTCCAGCACAGTCTGGCGGTTCATCTTCAGGATGTGCAGTTTGGACTCGTACTTCATCCTCCGATCAGGCACCACCGCCATCAGGTTGAAGCGGATGTCATGGTATGGCTCCCTACAGGAAGGGACAGCAGATGTCAGCCATGAACTGGCAATAGAAAGCCCATCTCCCAGCAAGGGGAGCCAGCAGGCTGCCAGCCATACCCTGCACACCTCCGGCAGGCTCCTTCAGGCTGCACCTCCCCTGCCCCGGCGTTTAACACCAACACTCAGGAGGCTTTTCCCCCAAAACCAAGTCAACCTCACACTGGTTCAAAAAGCAGAGCAAGGTTGCTTCAGCCACAACACAAAACACCCTTTACAGAGTCACAGGTAGGTTGAGGTGGGAAGGGACCCATGAAGGTCATCTTCTCCAAGCTCCTGCTCCAGCAGGCTCACCCAGAGTTGGTTGCCCAGGACCACATCCAGACTGCTTTTGAGTATCTCCAAGACTCCACAACCTCTCTGGACAACCTGTGCCAGTGCTTGGCCACCCTCATGCCCTGGCATCCAAGAGGCCCAGCACCACCATTCCTTCTCCTATGGACTCGAGTTAACAGGGACCTAATCCGGCCACTTTTATCCTGCGCAGCCATTTGCAGGGACTCTGCGTCACAGACAGAGTGCAGCTTCTCTCCATGCTCTGAGGGCAGGCAAACTGCAGGCAAGGAGGCAGCACACTTGCACCTCACCCCAGGCAGCATTCTCCACTCCCACTTCCGCAACTTGTCGCGCAGAGATCACAGTAGAAATAATCCAAGGAAAAATGGTGCAGAGCCAGTGCCTGCACCATGGCCCAGGACATTACCCTGCAGTGGCCAGGCCGATGCGCTCCATGATTACTCTCCTGGCTTTGTCCGTCCATTCCTCGTCGTCAGCCCACGGCCCTGTAATAACGAGACAGAGCTGGACTTAGCAAAGCAGGCCAAGGCTCCTGCTTCAGACTCTCAGAGCGGATCCTGCCATCCCCACGAGAGGCAATCTCACAGCGCACTTACACACCAGGGAGCAAGTCAAGAAGGGGCCCAGGATGCAGGAGTACCATGCTGTCAGCCCCTATGTGGAACCCCCTGCCTCTGCCTTCCGAATAGAAAAGGTGAGCTATCTGCAGGGCAGAAAGGGGAGTTCTGAACCCTAGAGACCACAAGCAGTTCACAGGCTCAGGCTCACAAAGTCCAAGGAAATCCCAGCTCCTGCTGGGATCCACCTGCCACAGGATCTGGTGCCATGCTTAAGTAATCCAGGTACATGAAGTGGGTACCTCACCAATGGGCCTGACAGAGAAGCAAAGTCCTAGCAGGGATAAAAAGGTGCCTGAAAGACAGAGCTGAGTGATCAAGTGGTAAAAGAAGGGAGCAACCTGAGCAGCCTGCTGGGATCTGCATTGGAACCTTGTGCTTCAACACACAGGGGTTATTTGGCAGAAGGAGAGAGTAAGGAGGAGGCAAATTCTGCTTGCGATATCATGTTATTTCAGAGCTGCAGAAGGACCTTGTGACCCTGAGCAACTGGGGAAGAAAATGGCAAGGCTGGAAAAAGCAAGTCAATGCATTTAGAAATAATTGCCTTCTAGATACAGTCCCCAGCGCATAGCTTCCAAAACGAGCTATCAAAACTCAGGACAAATCTGGGAGCCATTGGAGCAATTCTCCACAAACATCAGCTAACGCTAAGTGGCAATGAAAAAATTAAACATATATTTGGACATACCAAGGTGCCTATTCAATGAGTAGCGACAGGCAGGCTCTTACCGTGGTCAATGGGATAGACCTTCAGCCCATCCAGCTCAAAGAGCCGTCCCTTGATGGGGACATAACTGACAAAATGAAAAGCCTCCATGGTCCGCACAGCGCTGATACCGTTCTGCTTTTCTGGCAAGTGCCGGGGCTCTGGCCTGCGAGGGCAAGAGAGGCGAGAGGTCAGTGGAGGGTCTGCCTCCTCCAGCAAAAAGTGAGCCACAAAACACTCCCTTGCTCACCTGGCATGGCTGTTATGGGCCTTGGCCAGCTCTGGGGCATTGCCGATGGCATAGCCTTTGCTCTGCAGCAAACAGCAAGAAAGGAAAACAATTGAGAAGTGACAGGAAACAAACTGAATGCTTCACCCACCTCACTCCCTCCCTCCATCCATGCACAGGACTGGGAGAGCAACTTTCAGGCACACTCTCTGCTCTGCTGAGTTACAGGTAAAACCCAAGATGAAAAGAACACACAATTTCTGCTAAAAAAATTACAGTGAGAGAGAAACACAGACTTCAAGGTAGGAGAGAGGACTTTTGGTCACAGACTTAGAGAACACACCTGGGCTAGGGAATAACACAACAGAAGACTCAGAGCGGCGCCCAGTGTAAGGGGACCAAGGCTCTGAGCAAGGCCCGGTAGGAAGATGAGAGAGAAGAGGCAATACTGCTGTAGCGTGTAGCCACCAAGGGCTGGAAAGGGGTCAGCTCGTTAGAACTTCATCTCGAGAGGGAAGCGAGAGGCAGATTCACATGGGCCACCTGTGCACAGCCCTGCCCCTACCTCAGGGCTAAATCCTTTGGTGAAATCCTTCATGCGGCTCAGCGTGGGGCCCAGGTCAACATTGTTGCAGTTCAGGAGGACGCTCAGCAGGGCATGGGTGGCACAGGAATTGGGGATCAGCTGGAGGGTGACACAAGGACCATCTTAACCGGCAGGAACAAGGCAACCCTTCAACAACCCCCCAGTGTCAACAATAATCAACTGAAAAGTACTAACACAAGTGAGAGCAGCGACTTCACCTCGGCTCTCAAAGGAAGGAAGGAAGGAGGTCAGTCTCGTTTAGCAAGCCACACCATGCCCCCTGAGCACCTGCTCACCTCGCAGGCCACAGACAGGCTCGCAGCCCTCGCTGAATTCCCTCCAACCCGGAGCTCAGGGCAGAGACTCCCAGGAAACAGGAGCTGCCCTCAGGACCAGCAAGAGCAGTGCAGCCTCTCAGTATCATGTTGCTTCCCTGAGGTGTCACAAGAGACGCCCCCACACACACTTTCCCCTCACCTCCAGCCTACCTGGTGAGCAAAGAACATGTTATTAACAATGTCATCGTCAATCACCGACGTCTCATCCACCAGGGTAGAGACCTTCCGGCGTGATCTGCGCTCCTCAATCCACTTGAACAGGAAGATGAATCCATACACAGGGCTGCAGAGAGAAGTCAGCAGCTGCATCATTTTGGACAGACCACACCAGTGGGGCTGCTCTGCCCAGTGCCAGAAACCTTCCATTTCAAACCATGGGCAGAGCAAAGACAGACAAGAAAAGCAGAACCACCAGCCCCATCGTTCTGGAAGTGACCATCCCTGCCGTAAGTCCCCCCAGCCCCACATTACGACACTCTCCTGCGCTGGTGCTCCAGGCTCAGAGAACTATCAAGCTTCAAAACTTTGGGGTTTGCCAGCTCTTAGGAGGCTCAAGACAGAAAAACGGGAGGTGAAATTAATCTCTGGACACTGACTGACCTGCAGAATACTGCCTGACCACCAAATAACCCCTCCTTTTAAACAGATGTATTCATTTTCAAGAGAAGTTTAGACAATGGCTTTTAAGAAAGCAACAGCCTCAAAGCCATTTCAAAGCATTGAGACAGGGAGAAAGCCCACACTGCAAGCACACTGATTGGCACCGCACCTCTCCATGGGGAAGGGGAGATGAATCCCTTGAAGTATGTCCCCCACCTGCCCCACGAGGTCTTTCTCAAGGCAGAAGATTGCGCATCTGCCCCAAACCTGGTTCATCACTTACAACGCTGACCTCCACGATCGGTGAGTTCACACGGGCCTTTCTGAACGCCTGGCGATGAGTTACCAGGCCCAGAGACGCATTCTGCTTAATACAAGTCATACTTTCATGCCTGTGACTTACCCTTGGCATTTGCTCTGCAAATCATAAATTTCTTCAACCTGCACTCCCTTGACCCCTGCAAACGAATGGCAGAAGCTGATGTAAAGCCCACCAGAAAGGACATGGGTTAATGTCAGGCACAAAATCAACTTCCCAGGAAGGCTTCTTGCACTCACCAAAATCTTCCACCAGGAGTGTGAATAGACCTAGAAAGGAACAAAACCAACAGGTTACTTCTGGCTGAAGAGAGCACAGAGGAAACCTGCTGCCACCCGCCCCGATGGTCCCACATGGTCCCAGGCCAAGGTGCAGCCAGAAAAACCGCACCAGAGCAGCACCAGGATCATGCTGACCCCCCAGCAGCAGAGCTATTGAGCCCTGGCTTGCTACAGAGGTGCTCTGCCCCGCTTCATCCCTCCATCCCCATTCATCATCCTCTTCCTCAAGAGGACGTGAACCAACCCTCTCCTGCCAGAGCCCCACCTTCAGCATCCTGACCCACTGAGATGACCTGTCATGAAGTAAATCCCCACTATGAACAGCAGCAGGGAGCACCTAAATGACAAGCATGCTTCTAACAGGAGGGAAAGGCGGCTGAATAGATCATAGGGTATTTTGAAAGAAGATAATTTATGTTCCTGTTAGTGAAAGACAGCCAGCGAAGAGCAAGCCAGCCCACAGCAACAGGACAGCTGGGCCAAAAGGCTCATCTTCATCTCCCTCTCTCCTGTGGGACCAAATCCAAGAGCCCATCTCCAGTGACTACAAAACTCCCATTACAGAACGACATAACCAGGGATACAGAGACAACGGCAAAGAGACCGAAGGATTATTAGACATCAGCAACTGAGCAGCAACTTCCACTATGATGCCATAGCAAAGGCAGTTGGCCCAATTTTCAGGCGGTCTCCCTGCACGCGGAGTGAGTGAGCTCGAGACTGGAATAATAAACGTGCTTCTTTCGCTCCCATATAAAGGCTGCTGAAAGTCTGGGAGGAAATCCAGGGAATATCAATAAGAAGGATTCAATCCTGAGAAACATCCCCATAAGCAACGGATTTAAGGAACATGATGTAAGTGGCTCAGTCAAGAAGGGAAGAGCCCAAGGGGCTTCCCCACCAAAGGTAATATAACTAAAACAGGGAGGAAACTTCTGGGAACAAAAAGTCTTCATTAGTTTAGCAGAAAACATTGTATTTCTTACAAAATTGTCAGTGGGAAGAAACACGCCATGGAAATAACAGGCTTCAAACCAGTGACAGCCTCCTTGCCGTGCAACACCATTACACCAAACCCCAGTGCCTTTCTGACAGAGTTATAGGTATTTTTTTGCTCAAAATGCTTGACACCATGGAGGGCTGTGTCATACAGGTGACATCTACAGAGGCTTCAGGCAGTGCCGCATCCTTGCTGCCTTCTTGGCAGCAACCCCCTTAGGGCAAGCAGTTCTTGCAGACCATAAGGGTCTTCAGATGCTCATTACAGCCACGGTTCTTGTTCCCTCTTTAGATGGCATCTGTTACGGAAGCAGGAGTTGCAGCTGTTTACAGGTAGAGTCTCTCAACCATAAAAGCTTTCGCAAAAGTCAAAAGCCTCACTCACTCTCCAATTTCAAGTTATAGTCTACTGATCACAGCAAAACACGTGTGACATGAGATGTGAACCGTTTCACAAGCCCTGCCTCACAGCCAGAGAAGATTTGCATCGGAGCAAGGCCTTGCAAACACAAACAACCGTAAGCGTGTCCTGCTCCTGGCTACTCAGGCACCATACCGGGCTCTTCAGCACCTTTCCTGGACCACTTGGGGGACAGGGTTTGATCCACCCACTCAGCTGCAAAGTGATGATGGGATCTGACACGCATGGGACAGAGACACCACCCTCACATGCTCTCAAGTGACACTGGTTGTCCTTAATCACCCACAAAGCTCTGGGGCAATCACCAGTCAGAGCTGCTTCTGTAGCAAGGGGCATCCCATACACACGCTTCTCCCTGTATTTCAGCCATATATTGGGGTGTATTTGCAAGCAATGGAATGCTTCACACTATGCCCTCAGAGCATTTCAGACATTTTCCACAGAGACCTCCGGGTTTATCAGACCACATGCACACAGAGGGGTCTGGGGCACCTCAGACCCCATGTACAAGTGCTACCAGAACCCAGGCCTCACTCTGAGCCTTCACAATGGCCCTGTGGCCCTGTTCACCCCATCCCTGCCCTCATCCCACACCTGCACCCCTATACCCAGTCTCCTGACATCCCCTTTTCTGTCTGCCTTACACCCCCATAACCTCTCCCTAACCCTGCCATGGGCTATGTCCCATACACTGCAACCCCACACAGTCCCCTTTCCCCTCAGGACCCACGCTACTCCTGCCCGACACATCCCTACACCCTCACCTGCTCTCCCAACCCTACCCCTGCACCCCCAGGCCCCCCCTTAGCAGCTCTCCCTCCCCAGGCCCTCCTCTCCCCGCGCCTCCTCCCC
>NW_009601087.1:0-9116 GCF_000690535.1 Cariama cristata
ATAGATTTTGTGAATTAGAAATATGTTATCTTCTGAGATTAAGACCAAGTTTCTCTGCTCAATCTGCCTCTATCTTTCCTTGTTGGTCTGAGCTCATTTTCATGATATCTGGATTTGCAATTCACCTTGTCCTTTACTCATGAGTGTGCGCAAACAGAAATTGAATGATCTGCTTAGCTCCAAATATTCTAAAAAAAAAATTATTATTATTTCTTATTCTTCTCCTGTAGCCTTGTGATTTGTCAAGCATTGGAACAGGCTGCCCAGGGAAGTGTTGGAGTCACCATCCCTGGAGGTGTTTAAAAATGTGTAGATGTGGTGTTTAGGGACATGGTTCAGTGGTGGGCTTGGTAATGTTAGGTTAAGGGTTGGACTCTTAAGGGACTTTTCCAACCTAAATGATTCTATGATTGCTTCTTGTTCAGCTTCCTGATTGACTCTGACTGATTTCTTATTTCCTCCTCAGAGAGTTTTTGCCTGCCTTGGGCTAATACTGTGTCAGATTTCTAATATACCAACCTGCTAAGTGATTGAATGAGCATAGTCATATCAGAACCCACTGTTCCTTTATTGTAAGCACTGAGGATGAGCAGTTTTAGAACATTTTCAAGTTGTGCAGAACCATGAATTTAGAGGAGATGACAACTGTGGTAGAGCATTTATAAAGAATATATGTTGGAAGTATTATAAGTGCATGGATACTGAATGCCTTTCAGTGAAGGAACTGGGGAAATGTAATACATGAAGTGTCTTGCCCTGACTACTCAAAAGTAATTCTAGTGGCCTAATTAGAAAATAATTGTGTTCTAGAAGCTTGACTAATTTGAAGGTTTGTTAATTGCTATAAGTAGAAATGGGAAATTAGAAATAAATTGCTTTGACAGAGTGGAAGGTGTTTGATTCATGAGACAAAAATTTTTTATAAAGAATGTTCTTACTCTGGGTGAAGGAGATACTCTGGTGGGATCTTGGGGCTGCTAGGCTGTTCTGAGGCTATTTTCTGAAGATAAGATATTGCCAAGAACACTAATGATGTTGCCAATTTTACATAATGTAAACATAAACAAAACTGTATTTAAGAAGTAGTGCAAAAACATATCCTAAATACATTGGGGGACTTATAACCATATCAGATTTAAAAGAATATGCAAGTTAAATTATTTAGATTATAACAAGAGAAGTCTGAATGCTTTTGGGAGCATTCTCAAAGACAAGATACTAATCAACAAGTTACCGTAAACTTTCAGACCAAGAGGTGTTAAGTAGAACAAGGGTAACAAATTGTTGGTAAGGTTTTGTTTTGTAAGAATGGGTCTTCAAGTCTATCAATAAAGCGGAGCAACTTTTTGCTTTTCATTTTTGCCTGAATAAAACTTCAACTTCCTGGAATATTCTTAGCATGACTGATCACAAACAACTTTAGGAAAAGTAGCAAATTCTAATTAGAATTGATCTAATCTGACAACCAGACAATGCTAAATTGGACAGGAGAACAAGCGTTTTGCACAGTTTACTGACCAAAACTAATTGGGCAACCCACAGCAAGACTTCTCTTTCTCTTCATAATACTTATTTGAACACCTTTTGACTTTCTTTTCTAACAGAGCTTGTCTGGTTTTTTCTTGTTAAATGGGAGAATTATTGTGTGATATCCTTGCACTATTTAGGTGTATGCTGTCCCACTCACCAAGTGAAGCAACGAATTTGGAGCTATTGTGCTGTTTAAGTGCTGTTTAGTCTGTGGTTTAAAATATACTCAATTTTCATAGTTGCCAGAATGTCACAAGATAAACATGTAATGAGATTTGCGCTCTTGCATGAGACTATTAAAGGATTAATAATCCCCATCATGTTCCAATTCATCAATAAAATTTCTTATAGAGAATTGTTCTTTACTGGCCATCTCAACCAAAGGTACTCTGGCTACACCTCCTGGCAGTCAAATTGTTGCATCCCTCTCTCAGTGCCTGCTTAATTTTGTCAATTGTTCCTCTGGGACTCGAACAAGGGTCTTGATTTCATTCATTTACCTTAAGAGTTTCTGCGTGTGCCACCATGAATTAGAAGGGAAGAGTGAGAACTAGAACTTTTTGTAGTTTTTTTATTTTTCTCTTTTGCTTGCTGTACGAGGTTGCAAGTAGCAAAATGAGCACTCTATTAGAGCATTAAGCAGAGCACTAAGAAGCCTTGTATGCACATTAGAAGCGTGAGATTGTGGTATTAGGGTGATGGAGGAGATCTGAGAGTCTGCCCTAGCTTTGGTTCAAGGAAGTTATATTCTGAATTTGAGCTGGTCTCTGGAGTCTTATGAAGAGTGAAATAAATCCTCAAGCTCTTTCTTGTGCTATACAAAGTCAGTTCAGCTGCCCACTGGATTGTTTCCTTGGGCGATAGCAGAGGGAAGCTTAGCCTAAAATGTAGACATCTAACACTTACAGCTTGGTTTGCTTGCCAAGACACAGTCATCAAGTGCCATTTGAAATCTGCTAAGGTGCTAGGGATATCACTACAGGGCTGGCAGATATGATGTGAAGCTTATGGGAACACATGCTTCTCTGTAGCAGCAGCTGAGGGTCATGTGGGATCTCAGATGGGTCAGGATGACTGTGTGCAGGAATCAGTCCTGTACTCAGCCTGGTGATAGCATCTCCAAATTTAAAAATAATATGTACAGGAATACTGTGTTAATAGGAAACTTGTGCGTGCAGCTTTCACGTTTAATATAGCATTTATGCAGCCTTAATACAGTATTTGCAAGCAGCACAAATCTAAATGTATATGATATGTATATACATATTGTTCTGTATCTTTAGCAAATCTTTTTTCAAAGCTTAAAGGATATATCACATTCCAGAATTTGGGTTACTCTTGCATTCCCTCACAAAATAAAAAACTTTATTTTAGTATATAAAAATACATATAAAGTAAGCAACTTCATATATTTCCTTCATCCTGCTTTATTTGTCGCATCGAGTTAAACTTCTGTAGCTACTGCAATCCCTATCAACTTCTGAGTAAGAACGGTCACAGTGTAATTTTATCTACTTTTTGGTTAATCTGTTTTTCTTTAAAAATAAAGCTCTTTTCATTTTTATACACAACCAAATTGAAAGAACCCAATGGAGGTATTTTATCTATGTATCTTTTCTTAGGTTAAATTTATCTACAATTGCCTGTAGCTATCATCTAATTACTGAGTGGCCCAAACCAGAAACTTATTGTTGTTTGCTTTGTGTGGAAATAGCATACATTCCATACACCATACGTTGTTGGGAATTCCTGAGAAGCTTGTGAAGAATAAGCACAGAGATTTTGTTGTTAATTGAAAATTAATCAGTACTGGATCTTCTTTTTCATAAGCCTTCTTGTAACGTTGAGAATTGCAGCTTTCTAAGGAAGTGACAGAGATGCCTTTTTATTAATTTTTTTTTCCCTTTAGAACAGATGTGTTCACATTTTTTCATAGCTATGATACTAAAATGGCTATATTTGAAATCTGGATGATTATGTATGTGAGAAGCAACTGAGTAAAACTGTGCAGCTTGTGCCATGCTGCTGTTGTCCCAAATAATCTAAGAAAAATGCAGCTCAGCAGTAACTAGCTGTGTATCAGCTTTCTGTATAGAAGGATGCTTAAGGAAAATGAAGTAAATGTTAAAATTAACACATACAGAAAAAATGTATTCAGTATCATGTGTACTTCCAGTATCTTGATTCAGCAGTAAATTGTTTAGAAGTGGTTTATCTTTCATTTTGAGTGTCTACACAAAGATTGCTTTACTGGGAACTGCACCTACTTGTACTGTGAAATCTTCCAGATGTTGCTGTTTCTTTCAACATTTTGAAATATTGCGAATACAAAACAGCGATTGTCTCCTGGTGTCTTTCTTTATCTTCTTTACAACTGAAGGATCTTAAAATGAGAAAAAAGATAGATAATTTTTAATGAGAGTGTATTAATTTATTATTCTATGCTCATTTTTCTATGGCAGCCATAATTACTTGCCTGTATCACAACAAGGCTGCTGTAATCTCAGTTATCTTGTTATTGCCCTCAAAAACTTTTGAGATTAACGCAGACCAAAATAGGTCTTCTTTCTTCCCTCTTTCACTTTCAACATAAGCACTTTCTTCCCTGACTCTAGCACCATTTAAGTCCATTATACTATGTCTATAGAATAGACAGCATTGAACGAAAGCAGCGAGTGACTCATTTAAAACAGAAAAATAGGAGCTGGTTTGTCACATGGTCTTCTTCACAATCCTTTCCTGAGGATCCTGTAGATGCTAGAAGTTTGGAAGGGTTGCAAAAATGGTTGTGTGAATGACTAAAAGAAAAACACATCAAGGAGAACACCTCTGGCTTAAAAATCAGGAGTCAGAAATTGCTGCTCACTGTGAAAGTATCCAGGGAGGAACTTATATTGGCCACTGTCAGTTGGGACAGATTGACTTTTAGTTTAAACCATTGCAGACTGTAGTCTTCCTAAAACTGTCCTCTAGATGAGTGCTATTGTACAAATGTGGGTGCTACTGCAACCAACAGATGTATTTTCAGAACCTATATCCTGATCACTCAGATGCCTATGCTCTGAAGAGAATTTTTTGGCTGACAGAAATATCTGGGGAACCCAACAGCGTTCTACGTAGCTCAGCCCAAGAGATTAGCCACTTGCTCAGATTTTCTTACCAGCAAGCTGAGCTCCCGACTGGATATATAGATGCTGTTAGCTATTCCCACTGGTTGTGCAGCGAGTGCCTAACTCCCTTCTCTGACTAATCCTCCAAAGTCCTGGTCCCTTGATTTTATAATGGATGAAGTTTAACTTGGAGAAAACTGAATGAACTTGCTTGACCATACCCTGGGCACCAAACAATATACACGTTCTTCAGAGAGCAGCATGTTTATCCTCAGCACAGCTCCTTGACACAAAGAAATTACAATCCTCATCTTGCTAGTCAGGAACTTAAGAACAGGCTTTTGGGCAGCATGCCCAGGGTCCTACATGAAGCCTGCATCAGAGCCAGGATACTTTGTATTGAAGTTGCTATAATTTATGGGTTATATGAATAGTGATGGTGTTCTTGAGATTTAATACAAATGTACAACCTGGGAGTTAGGTCTGAGTTTGAGCTGATAAGAGTATGAAGCACCCATGTGCTCTGTAATTTGGGAAGACTTCCTGTAACTGCTAGAGTGATTATTCTGAACAATGCTCTACCATCCATTACTATCCTTATCTCTGCTACCACTTATCCTAAACCTGAGTCATCCATTGTATCTCAAGTGGATTTTATGAAGTGTTCCATATTTTATATCCTATGTGATGATATTGGACCGTTTTCTATCATCTTTTGTTGGCGTTTCCTGGACTGTAAACCACAGTCAAAACTTTCTCAGGCTGGTAAATCAAATATTAACTGGCATGATATAAGAAAAAAGCAATTATACTTAATTGGATTTCTTAATCAGAAATGGGGAAAAATATTGCCAAAATGATACAATTTTTCCTCATTTATGAGTGGCTCTATTTTAATATATTTTAAAAACATCTGAGTGTTCCCAATACCACTGTAAACTCGATCCAGACATTTTTAATGTTGTCAGGTCATTTGTCTATGGATTTTCTGAATCAAGTACATTTTAACTGTGTTTTCTGATTACAAAAAAAGACTGTAAACACTAAATGTAAACACTTGAAATGTTTGAAAAGAATCTCAGGTAGTTATTTAAAAAGCAGATTTTTTTTTCTTACTGGAATTACTGTATTTTTTAGTGTTGGTGGTACACTTAATTTTCCTTCTTGGAACAGTATCATGTGAATCTTATAAACAATCCACTTTTCAAGTGTCTTGAGACACAAATTCAGGTAGTAGCTTAATTTAAGATGCAACTGAGTTGTGTATCATTTTGACTTGTATTCAAAGTTTTCTTGCGATAATTCTTCCTCTTCAAAGAGTTTTGGTTCTCCTCTAGTCTGGGTAGCCATAATGTTAAAGATATGACATCTGCTTCTCTGCTTTCTGTTTAGGCTTTATTTTAATGAAGCTCTTTGCAACAAAAATATATTGACAAAGCTAAAGTAATCCATTGGAGATCTGCAGGTGATATTAATCTTGCCACACTATAAATATGAATGCTGCAGAGTCTAGATGTAAACTAGGCTTACACTGTAGTTGGAGGAGATCTAATTCATAAAATTAGAGCGATTAGAGAGTGATGCATCTGACCACGTTGCTCTTGTTCCTCGATTTCTGCAGGGATGGGAACATGCCCTGTTGGGAAATCAAAATGGTCCAACACGGTACCAAGCAGGGAATTACTGCAACCAGATTTCTTTGTTAGCACTAAAACAGTGAATCGAAACTACATTTATTATCAATGCAGCGTTTTCACAGTAAAAATGGCTGTATACACAACTTCCCGTATGTAGTTAATCTGGATTTCTGAAGGAAATGACTGACAATGAAAATCTTCTCTGTCTTCTTTAACATGCCTTTAGAGGAAGTAAGATGGGAGGTTTAGAGAACATCAAAGACTAAAACTCGAGCTTGCTTGAATCCTGGAAATTCCAACCATAATGATATTTCTAAAGGATAAGTATAGTCTCTGTACTTCCCCTGAAGTGCACTGAAATCCATCTTCAATTGCAAAAGCCATTATAAACAACCTGCAAATATGCAATGTATTGTGACAGTGTTATTTATCTCAATGTTAAATTCAGGAACAAGCATTCCAATTGCTGTAAAAGTGGGAGATGAAAAGACAGAACAGGCCTGGCTGAGTTTCAGAGAAACCTGATGTTTCACATTCAGTTGTTTCTTTTGTTATGGTTGTTGTTTTTTAAATGATTACTTCCTCCACCAGGTTTTTTGATCTCAGGTTTAGAAACCTAGCTTTATTGCTCAGCTCCTCCTTTACACACTAGTGAGCAAGCAGTTGCCTTTTAGAAAGGGAAGAAATGTATCCAGGTGGAAGAGAAATATGATAACTAATGGTGTTACTTTAAGTCCCAGTGCCCAAGAAACATAAAAATAATTTCTCACATCCTCCTGCCACCAAATCTAGACTGATTGATAAGAAAAATGTGAGGAAACTGATTCTCAACATCAGATTGAAGCATAATTCCTGAGGGTTGTTTTGTAAGACATCTAGGACAAAATAAGAGGAGAAAATTCAGATCTATGGCTGGTTGGTGCCTAAAGCTGTTGTTTTTATTTAATTAAAATACCTCTGCTTCATATATGTAGTATGAAAGCACAGCATTAAAATGTCTGAGGCTGGGGGACTCGGTGTAAGCTGGTGAGAGACACAGGCATTTCAGAATAATTCTTCTTTTTAAATTGTTTATAGAGCCTGTATGCCTAGAGTAAGTCTTCCAAAAACACCCTGCCAGCCTTGGGGAACCCAGACTACCCTGACGGCTCTATTAAGCACTGCAATGCCTAAGTGGAGGACAAAAAGGAGGTAACACTGCTTTAAAATCTTATCAGTGACTGAAATATTACATATCATTTGGGTCACCCATATTCAAGAAAAATGAAATCAAATCTGAAAGAGTGCAAATACAGTGGGTAGGTTCAGGATGGAAGACAGAGAACCTCTCAGGCAGAGGGAAATCAGCAAGACATGAGTTTTTTGCTTAATGAAATGAGAGCTGAGAGGAGATAATATTTCTGATAGTAAATGTGAGGTGGGGCAGAAGAAATGTTTACATGCTGGGCATGAATATAAACTGTCAGTGAGTAAATTAGGACTAGAAATTAGAAGATTTTCCTCCAAGCAGGGAAGAGATTATTTGTAAAAAAAAAAAAAAAAGAAATAGGAAACCCAAGTGGTTTGAAGATGGAAGGTGCTGCATTTGTAGAAAATAAATAACCATCTTGCTTCCCACGGTAGGAGAGGAAAAGACTTGATGATCTAAGAACATCTTTCACCTTCATGTTCCCTTCACTATTTTGTATTATCCTTTTTAGTGCTTCAAATTCCCTCATGAATTCACTGGACAGATTTTTCCACAGCCTAGCAAGTCACAGAAGTGATTTTTGCGTAATTTTATTCATGATCCATAGTACTCCATTCTCTGAATATGTCTGTTTACTTAAATTAGATGGCAAGAATACAGGTATCACATTCTTGGCCATGGTTAAGTAACAATCTGTGATACTTCATTGTGGTATATTACCTTTGCTGCTTTGATTTTTGCCTCATGTGAGGGAAGGAAAGACAGAATCTAAAAATTTTCCTTCAGCTCTATGCATAAAATCCTCTTTACAGTGAAGACAACTTTATTTTTGGTTGATTCAGTTGATTTAAATGAGGCCGAAGTCTCATCAGATGCTTCTGAAGTGCACCTCCACTGAAGATTAAAAGTATTCACTTGATTTCAATGATACACATGTAGTTCAGAATTGATAATCAAAGGTGTTTTGTGTAGTGCTTTGTGCTTTATTATTACTGCTGTATTGGAACTCAGAAACCATCACATTTGTGAATATAATTCTTGCCCAATTTATAAATGCAGAGATTTTCTGGAAAGCTGATAAAATCCATATCTACTTACTTAGGGTGGTGGACCTTTCTCAAAGACTTCTATCCCTTCGAAAGGGCTGTTTCTTCCCCTGAAAGATTTTCATATCAGAAGAGGCCACTAACCCCTAGATCATTTTGCGATTGAAAGGTTATTTGTTTGGGGAAAATTGTGCTGCCAACAACTGCCGTTTTGGTTTCATGATGTCCAGGTTCCTGTTTTTTTTTTTCAGATTGTCGTGCCCCAGAGTCACGCTGTGCCTTTTCTCTCAGTGAAATATTGTGAGAAACAGAAGAGGTGCATATATCTAACAACTTGGGAAAGGGAAAAAAAAAAAGTGTTCTTGAAGCATTTTTGACATGAGTAAGGACATGGTTTTTTTCAAGAAGAGTACCCATGGACTAACTGAGGTATTGCCATGCAGAAAACAGACCATGCCTTCTCTCTTCACTGCAGTTATGACTGAAACAAGACACAAGAAGGCTAGTCATGGGCTTTCTAAATTCATGTATGTTGTTTCCACATTTATATTGTTACAGGCATATTGAGATGTGTAGTCAGGTTGTATAGGAGTATAAACATGTA
>NW_009601087.1:9151-9384 GCF_000690535.1 Cariama cristata
GTGAGAAAGGCACACTTAAAAGCAACATTCATAGAATCATTTAGGTTGGAAAAGACCTTTAAGATCATCGAGTCAAACCATAAACCATATAAAACCATTCCAACCATATAAAACTCAGAAGCCCAGGTTGCTGCAGCTGAAAGAATAGACAACAGACTAGTAATGAACTGAAGGAGAAGAATGTGATAAATTTGATAAATTCTGAGTTAGGCTGTCTAGACTCAGCCTAATAG
>NW_009601087.1:9425-9836 GCF_000690535.1 Cariama cristata
TATCTAATCATTCTTTTAACAACAGATCCTACCAGTAAGCAGCAAAATCCTATATGTATTATTCTGGAAGCAGGTTCCTTATAAATAATCTGTTTTGCACTTATGCCAGGAGCTGAGAGTGAAGCTACACGGTGCAGTACCACCAATCTTTCCTCCCTCTAGTTTTAGTTGAATGGTCCTGCCTCTTGAGGCATCTCTGGCACTCATGCAGTCCTGGCTCAAGTGTATTGAAGTAACTTCCTGGCACAAAACAGTTCACTTTTTTGAGGGGGTGAGAGAGAGGGATGAGAAGAAGAAATTAAGTTTTCTGAAAGTTTAGAAAATATAATTGTCTTTGTGAGTCCAGCAAGGACTGGAGTGAGCTCTACATAAGGACAGAAGGGCAAAGTCAGGAGCTGAGCTGTTAATGGA
>NW_009601087.1:9847-14386 GCF_000690535.1 Cariama cristata
TTTCTTTCTTCTAATTTATAATGGAATTTTAAATCAGCTCTGGTTGTATATTATAGCTTCAGCTGGAAAAACAGTACCAACTCAACAAATCCACACGCCTGAACTATTCTAGTTCTATGTGTCCCAGGGCTTTTTGACGTGTTTTCATGAAACGACTCTGGGGCAGTAATCACTGTTTTGCCTTACAGCCCCTAGCATCCAGCTTGCACCACAGGTACTTAAACTACAATCAATTCACCTGTGTTTCAGACTTTGTGGTACTCTTGCAACTCCATTGCTATTTGATAACATGAACTATGCTGGTTTGTAATTCCAAATTGCTTTTCACATTTTTGTTTCTATCATACAAAAGTAGTCCCTTTATCATAGCTATTTTACAGAATGAACAAAGATTTTCAGTGTATTTTTATAATGCTTGGTTACAGTTAGAGCATATGCTGAGTAAATACTACATCATCTGGAATGCTATTAATACCTGCCAGCAGATAGCATTACACAGCAAAGTTTATTTTTCCTTAATCTTGGCAATGGTAAAACAGACGATTCAAGTTTAAGTGATGAGTGAACAGAGGAAAGTAACACCTTTACTTTTTATAACCACTCACTTCTATTTTCCTGTCTTTTGGATTTTCTTTGAGAGGTTAAAAAGGAACTTTTTGCCCTTTACTGTGTTTACGTGTACAGTGAGTTAATGAAAGACCAGAAAGAACATTTCATGATCTATCAACTCTAACCTTCATGCAACTAGTGTGTTACAGTGAGGGCTTTGTAGTTATCTTTTGAAAGCAGAATGACTTCATCACTACCTCAGGGAGATAAAAGGCAGCCCAAGTAAGATGTTATTACTGCAGTGCAAAAGATCAGTTTATCAATCAGTCACAATGCAAATGTATCACAAAAGGAAGATGACAGACACCTGATAAGAATGTGGTATGGCCAAGAGGTTCTTAAGCTTCCTTTTATGCAATTATTGCTACTATGTGGTTGAAAGTTAGATAATTTTCACAAGGAGACTGTGACTTCTTGTGAAAGGAGGTGTAGCCTTTATCAATGATGCGTGCAAAGAATTGTTAAATAAACCTCTATGGGGGGGGGGGGGAGGATATATTTTATTTATAAACAACAGAAGAAGCTCAGACCAAAAAAGAATTTAATTGGACGTATTCGTTATAGTGATGATACTCAAGTTTGAGTTCCCGTTTTCCTTTAGTCATTGGGATGTAGCAGTCTGGAGGGCTTAACAGCTCCCTTTGCTGGTAACAAGCAAGAAGTGCAATTCGTGTGCGTGATCCCTGCTTCTGTTTGCCATATCAGGTTTTAATTAGCATCACAGGCAATACGTCCTGATTCCTGCTTTCAGTTATGATATAGTAGATCTTTTCAATAATTCACCAACTCCAAGTGAAAGTATAGATAGAGCATCAAAAGAAACAAGGAAACAAATGAATCTAGTATAAATATACTAAATGACACCACTTGATATAAACTTTCATTAAAAGTGTGTGACAAATAGAAAACTAAACAATTATTTTGTATAAGATAGCCAAAATAAGACTGACTGAGAAAGGTAATTTTTCTAACACACACTACAACACGAAAAGCTAGCCCATAGCCTATCCCCTTACCAGGAACTGTAGGCAGACCCAGAACCCTCACCTGAAGCCTTTCCCTAATCCCAAAGGATAAATCCCAAGCCTCAAAAGTGAGTTCAATACTCAGCCCTAGCCTGAATGCAACCTCCTAAGCAGAAATCCGCATGAGATGTCTGAAGCCTTAGCCACCCTAACCCAAGGCCTTCAATCCTCACTCTGAGCCTCAAGTCCTAGAGCCCCTTCCCACCCTTAGCTCACCTGTGTAGGCTCCCAGGAGACAGAAGAAGGGCAGGGGTTGTGAAGTTGTGGAGTGAAAGCCTGGGGAGATGATTGTGATGGGCAGGAAAAACAGGTTAGTGTCAGGGAATTTCAATCAGTGTAATTTATTGCCAATTAGCAATGCTTTTAATTACTGATTCTCGTATTAAAAAAAACCCCAAAATGAGTAAACAAGCAGGGAAAACATCTCAACCTCTCTTTGGGTAGCTCTGCTTTCCCCTTTCACACCTCTAAGCCATTTGCTTTGAGTTATGCTCAGACTGTTTGGTGAGGCAACAGATTGTGCAGGAGATTGGGGTTGGTGCGTAGCAGTTCCTTTTCTTTTATTGCTCCTTGTTTCTTACTCAACTGCTCCAATGTGGTTTCCTCCACTGGCTGCAGAGTCATTTAGACTCCCTTTAGAGTCATACCTCCTCCTGAGCCTCCTCTCTTTTCCTGTCTAGTCTCATATTTGTCTCTAGTCCTTGCTTGGAATGCTCTTTTTCTCCAGCACCTACTCAGGCTGTAATTCTTCAGCGTTTCTCCTGTTCTACTGTCCTTCTCCTCAGGCATTGTCTTGTGTCTTCTGCTCTAGCATCATTGCTTCTTTCCTTGTCTCTTTGTGTCAGTGTTTACCACCTAATATTTTTTTTACAGGGACTCCAGAAACTCTTCTAATTCTGTCACACAGTGTATGCATTTTGTCTGCTGTGGAGCTGGTATGGGCTGTGTCCAGCACAGGGCAGTCCACGACCTCTTCCCACACAGATCGACCCTGCAACCCTCCATGAAAAAAAATACCCCAAATCCAACTACTCACTGTCTGCCCTACCAAAGCCCCTTATGGAGCACAGGGAAGCAGGGAGGTCGTGGGATGGGAGAAGGAGGTGCAGGTTAGAAGGCAAGCACTTGGCTGTTGGCTGTGAGACCCCCTCTGTTTCAACAGCTGATTTTCTGTGAGTTGGAGGCCTGGCAGGACGAAGCTCAGACGACAGAGCGGTGGGATTCTGTGGAGGTAAGGAAGACTAAAGAGATGATGATGTGTCTGGAACAGAGATGGAGAGATCACCTTTGCTAGATCCTCCCCCTAACCCTATGCACAATCCCTCTGTGCTACTAAATACCTCAACCCTACCCCTAATTCTTAGCCTAGTGCCTTTTTCTAATCCATAACATCAAAGTGCATACCCAAATACTGAAACCCTATCACCTTCCTGTGTTCTTTACCCCAGGTTGTGGTTTTGCCATCACGTGCAACCATTAACACAAAATTTTCCTTAATGTTTATTCTGAATATTTTTGAAAGTTTTATTTCTCAGGAAAAAAATATTTCTCCTTGAGTAGAGAGCTAGAAGTGACACATATTCAAGTGATAACACCTGTGGCTTGCATATAGTTCTAAGTCGAGAGAAACTATTTCATGTAAAATCTTTCTCCAGATGCAGAAAGCTGTTGAAATATATACAGTAAAAGTTAACCAATATTTTTACAAAATTTTTGAGTACAAAACCTTCCCGAAGAATCTGAGAGGGCAGGAAAGTGTGTGAATCCAACATACTGTTTATAGACCAGGAAGTTATATAGAGATATCAAAGCACTAAAATAGTGAAAAGCTATATCAGGTTCTCTGACTACAGAGCACTCATTCTTTCACTGGGTTGTCATTTAACAAGTAGGTGGATTTGGGGCTGTGGTTGGAGTTCTGTATTCACAAGTTCTGCTGTCACATCAGGCTGATGCTTCTTCATCCTGTTCTTCATGGGAGACAAATCCAGAAGGGGCTACCAAATACCTGTGATTCAAGAAGGTTCAAAGCTTCAGAGCTCTGTAAAATGGCTGAGTACTCCAGGAGACGTATTACTGCTCCATCCTTAACTCTTTGCCATATATCCACTCTTTTTCCTGTTGTTGGAGACAGGATACTGGTCTAGAGGGACCTTTGGCATGAACTATTACAAACATTTAACTTTTCTTGTGAACTTTTGAAGTGGATATATAAGGGATTTTATAGTCCTCTTTCTGCCAGATTCCAAGCAGTTTGTGGTATGTCAAGCATCTTTTCTACCCACAGACTTCCTTCCAGGGCTGACAAAAACCTTTCAGGATCATGTTACAGTTTGAAAATAAGTCTGACAGCTTTTGATTGAAAAATGACTTGAAATACAAAATACTGGTTAATAATCAACTTACAATAAGCCTTACCAGCTGGTATTTTAAATTAAGTAATACATATGGACTCATAACCTAAAGCTAAGCAACAGATTTTGAAATTGTCTAAATATTACAGCTTCTCTCCATTCCCTTTATTTAAGCTGCATCAAACTCTTTGTCTTTTCCTTGCTAAGCTAACCTCAGACTCTTCGTATCTTCCAATATAACCGCTAATTATGCTTCTTTTTTTGGTCTAAGTTCCCTCTGTGTATTATCTTATCACTGAGATATTCCGGTGGCTCAAGGTTGCATCTTTTAATGCTTCTGTATAGTTCATAATTTAAATTTGTCTTTCATAGCCCTCCTGGCATGAATGTATTGTCTATTTCTTTGCATGCTTACCGTCATCTGTTCTTCATAATGTGCTTGTCTGACTCTCATTTAAATTTGTCTTTCAGAGCCCTCCTGGCATGAATGTGTTGTCTATTTCTTTGCATGCTTACCGTCACCTGTTCTTCATAATGTGCTTGTCTGACTC
>NW_009601088.1:0-467 GCF_000690535.1 Cariama cristata
TTCCCCTGAGAAGGCAGGGCATCCAGGGACGCATCTGAAGTGCTTGTACACAAACATATACATCTTGAAAAACAAACAGGGGGAACTGGAGTCCCGTACATGGATGCAGTGCATGGACATCACTGGTCTCACTGCAATGTGGTGGAATAACTTGCACAACTGGGGTGCTGTGCTGGGTAAAAACATCTCTTTTTGAATGACTGGCAAGGAAGACAGAGGTGGGGAAGTTGCAGTCTACACAAAAGCACACCTTGAATGCCCAGAATTCTGCTATGAATTTAGCGACAGACTTATTGAGAGGTTATGGGTTAAGATTAGAGGGGAAGCCAACAAAGTGGGATGTTCTGGTAGTTGGCTCTTGTAGATTGCCTGGTAAAAAACAGGCTGCCAAAGCCTACTTTAAGGCTTAGCACATGCATTCACAGCAAAGGGAAGACCAAGGAACATGTGTGCCTGATGACGAACAG
>NW_009601089.1:0-25652 GCF_000690535.1 Cariama cristata
GATTGGACATTAGGAAGAATTTTTTCACCAAAAGGATTGTCAAGCATTGGTACAGGCAGCCCAGGGAAGTGGTAGAGTCACCATCCCTGGAGGGGTTTAAAAGACGTTTAAATGTGGTGCTTAGGGACATGGTTTAGTGGTGGACTTGGCAGTGCTAGGTGAATGGTTGGACTTGATGATCTCACAGGTCTCTATGAAACTATGATTCTGTAATCCTATTGTGTGTGCATACTACCCTATAGTGTGATAATATAACAGAGAAGTTAAGTACCCAAAGTCAGGAAATTGAGCGTTTCTGTTCCTGTAACACTACTAAACTCTCTTCTCTGTATGGTGTGCTTAAGCCATAATTATGGTAAAATCCACAGGAAAACACAAAATCTTACATCTGTACTTGGGGCTAAATCATGGTTATAGTAGAGAACTGGATGTTTGTAATCCCTGAATTTTACACAATTAAATACTCCACGTAATAAATATGTTTGCATTGTATATGGCATGATTGTAAAAGAAGAGATTTGCAAGGAAAACATTATTATTTATAGCATGCTGTGGTTGCATTTCTTAGTATCGTGTTTAATGCTTTCCTTGTTTGAGTTTGAAACTTTGATGAATAAAGAGATGCCAGGACACTATGATGAGTCTCATCCTGCAGCAAATGTATGTTGCGTATTGTCTTTTATCCTTAAGAGAGGAAGAGGAGGTTTTACAATAGAGAGTTCTCCAGTTGAGCAGACAAAGGTATATAACAAGATCAAGTGGTTAGAAGCTGAAATAGACAACTTTGGACTAGAAGTAAGGTGCCCATCTTTAACAACTATGATAATTAGGACCTGAAAAAATATTCTAGGAGTTGTTATGAACTCTCCAATAATAGAAATCTTTAAGACATCAAGACAAATCTTGAATTCCCCCCACTCCCACTTCAAACAGAAGTTAATTCAGAGAAGTTCTGAGACCAGATGACCCGCAGGGATGTTCTCTGGCTTCGTAATTTATGACTCCTCCATGAGTCATATTCCAACCTTAGTTATACAAAAAAGATGATCTTTGTGGTTGAGAGAAACAGAAAAGTGTTCCTTCTGCATGGTCCCTGTGTAACACTGGGAATCACAAAAATTGTCTGTGGCTTGCATTGCTATCTATAAGATGGATGTGGATATTTTTCCTCATATGAGTGTAGAGAATTGAGATGCTTCTGTGCTGAGAAGCTTGGGATCTATAGAGCTGTGTCCATGTCAGTTTTGCTGGGTGTTTTTTTTTTTTCCCTTAGAAGTTTGCAAGTAGGATTCAGAGACGCTCATCTCTCTGGTGCTGAATAGTAACAGATCATCTGCCAGAATGTGGTAGGGCAGAGGTAGATTGGATCACTGCATCTTTTGATTGCCCACATTTCTGGCATGTGTATGTGGAACCGAGTGGGAGGATAACACTGGCCAACACAACTGCTCTTTGATGCTTACTTTGTCTGCAAAGGCCTGTGTTCAGCAATGCCAGGCTGACTGCAAACAGAAACATGATGGGGGAGAGGAAGGATCCGTCTGTTTCTGGGTGTATTTTGCTAGATGATTCAAGCTCCTTAATTGCCAGTTCATCAGTCCAGTGTGTGTCAGGGTGTAATGGAAGCTGAGGATTGAAGTGGTGGGAATACTGGAGATGGTAGAGTGATAAATGGGCCTGAAAGTTATCCATAATTTCTCTGACCGGTGTTTGAGATCATCTTCACTCCTGCCCTCTCTCTGGGAAGATGGCATAGAGACTGAAAGTCACCATGGCCCCTTAAAATGCATGCACATAGAATTCACAGTCATTGAATCCTGTGACACGGGCAGTGAAAATTTTCTGCCAGAACATGGTAGGGCAGGGCTGCTTTACTTTTCTGCCACATCACTGACATTTGATTCACCCTTGCTCCTTGTCCCTGCCTGCTGCATGTGTAAGGGAAGTTCATAGTCCCTTTTGGCCCTGGGGTTGCCCTTCCCAGCTGCATACTGCACAGCACGCTCAGCCTGCCACTGTGCACCATCAGCTTTTCAGGAGCTAATTGGATAAACCCTACTCTAGAGCCCATTGAACTTGCCTGTAACAGTGCTTAATTAAAGTGCAGAAAGTTTGAAGAGATAGCAAGTTAAGGCTTAATGCAATAACGAAATGGCACTATTCCACCATCTGCTTCCTTCAAGACGTTAATTGCTTCCTTATATTTGTTTGTTTTAATTAGGAAAGAACCTTGATTAAAATGGAATGAGGAGGGGTAAGGGTAGAGGAATGAAAGACTGGGAGGAGAGGAAGAGGGGAGTGCAGGAGAGTGAGAAAGGAATGGAAGATGAAGGTTTGACCATGCTGCTGAGTGCTGATAGCAGCTCTAGAATAACCAACTAGGAATAAATATTTTGAGACTCATGGGTGCAGCTTGGACAAGCAACATAGTGTTGTGTTACTGAGCAACTCAGTCATAAAACATGAGAGGAACAAGTGAAAAAAACAAAAGCATTTTTCATGGATCAGTCTTTGTTATAACTGCTTCTTACCCACTTCTGCAGAATCTCTGATTGTGCACTGTGACTGCAGTGCTTTGTTTTTTCAGTCTTGAGTAATAACCCATGTGGAAGAAAAGGTAACCAGACTTTCCCTGTGTTCACTTCTTTTTTCCTCTCCCTTGAATTACCACGTGTCTGCATTAAGTTCATCTTGGAAAGACTTCAATTTATTATGAGCAGCTCCACATAAAAGCATTTTCTAATGATTGATAACCATGTCTGCTTGAAGAATAATGTCAGCAATTTTCTAACTAGATGACCGATAGAAGAAAACTTAAAAAATAATTAAAAAACATACTGCCCCATATTCCAAAGTATTGGATTTGGCTGAAACTTCAGGGATAGGAGCTTAGAAACTTTTAATTGGATTCATCCAACTTACCTTTGTCTCTCCTTTTTCTGTTTCTTTCTCTCCATGTCTCTGTTTTTTCCCTTTCCCTTTCCCCTTTTTAACCCTCTTGAGAGAGAAGTCTGATTTCCCAAGCAAGTATAAATGTAATTAAAGTCAAACACAGCTCTTAAAAAATGGAAACTACTAATTTCTTTTCTGGGCCATTGGTATTGTGGACAGATCTTGATAATGGAAAATCACCAACCCGGGAGCATGAAATGGTGATATTGGAGTCACTGAAAAAATAAAATGCTTAACATGATGAGTAAAAATGCTTGTTTTACAGGAGACTATAGGCCTTGTGTTATTCTGTTCTCAGCTCTTTTTCCCCACCCTGTTCTCTGACAGAGGCTCTAGCTTTGACATACCCAAACCTATTGTCCCAGGGACTCTCACTATTTTTTTTTTATATGCCACTTAGGATTTTTTTTTTAAAAAAATCTCTTTCACTAGTGGAAAGTAGTTCCATTCCCCTGTGGCAAGCTTCAGAAAGCTTGTGGTCAAAGAAAAATCTTAAACTTACTTAAACTCTTATGTAAAAATAAGGAAAAAAAAATAGAATCCCGAAACCAAAACCCTCACCTAACCACCTTGAATGGACTGTTGAATGCTTTCTCTGATAACTGTGGAAAATGTGTGCGCTTTACGTTGCAGGCCCGTCCCATTAGCTTAGCTCCCACCTGGCTACTTTGTTTTTTGCTGTTCTTGAGATTTCATCAGTATGACCAGTCATCTTTGTAGCAGATTAATGTATGTATATATATAAACAATTAGTGTACAGTATGTATGGACAAATATTTTGTGACTGGGAGGTTTAGTACAAGGATGGGAGTGTGGCTTTTAACCTGTGGATCTCTGGTTCAAAATCAAGTGCTTTAATTTCATCCTTTAAATACAGTGTAATTGTTCCCTTGGGTCATGATGGGAGACTCATTGGATCAATTCTAATCATATTGCTTAGTGTTATGCACTTGAATACCTCTGAGATGTAAGCTATAAAAGAACCAAAACAACCAAAGGGGAACCCAGGTTAGTAGGGACTGCAGATTAGACTGGGTGATATGCTGGGGTACCCTGGGTTTTCTTTGAACATCTGCTATTCCTGTATTAATTGGGTTTCTTTTTGTGCTATAAAACCCATCGAGATCCCAAATCAATATGATGCAATTACTAGCTTGATGCAATTCTGGTCATCTGACCTAGAAGTATGGAAAAAATTCACCAGACCTTCAGTGATATCTCTGTGACGGGACATGGAAGGGCTGGGACTCCTGAGCCTGTGAGAAGAGGGCTGGGGCAGGGAGAGCTGTAAAAGCCACAGTGGTCTGAGAAGGGGGATTTGGCCTCCAGTTCCTGGGTTATAGCCAAGACTTAAGTGGAGAGGAGAGGGATCACTTTTATTAAAGTGTGTGAATGAGTGCTTAGGTGCTGAGAAGCCAGATGTAAAATGACTGAGCAGGAGGCAGACTTCAGCTCTGGTAGTGGGCAGTATGAGATGGCACTGAAGCAAGAATCCGGTGAGGCGGAAAGGAGGGAGCATGTGCTAGCCCCTCTTAAATGCAAAGTTGCTGCAATAAATACAGGCTGATTTCAATGTGCAGGCTCTTGTGTTTTGAGTGTGGAGGTACTGAAAGAGGGTTTGCACTGGCTGGGGTGGCTAGAGGTATTGATATCTATCTGGTGTCTTTAGGAAAACTTTCAACAGGAGAATTTTCTCAGCCTAGTGTTGAGGAGTCTGTTGGGGATGAATGTCTGAAGAGGAAGATGTCTCCATGGGTTTTGGGATTCATAGATTTTCTGGGTGTGAAGATTAAGGGAAGTTTATTCTTGAAGTCCATGAAATCAATTGAATCAGTATGGTAGTTGGGTAGTTGGTGTGGTGTTTTTTTTTTTTTTTTTTTTTTTTTTTGGGGGTGTGTGTGTTTTTTGGATTTGTTTTTTGGTTTTGTTGTGTGTGTTGTTTTGTTTTTTTTTTTCTTTTTCCCAGCAGTGCTGCTTAAATCATTTCTGTGACTTTATTGCTATTACCTAACTAAATAGCAAATATTCTGCTGAACACCACTATTGCCTGCCTTCTCTACTCAGTCATGCACTCTTGCCCCTACGGTACTGTTACCTCAGACTTTATTTTCAACATCATGAAACATCTTGCAGTCCTGTGGTTTAAAATCAACTAGCTGTGTAGTGAATGGCAGGTGTAGTTTGATACAGTTGCAATCTTAATTTCTCCCACTAGTTGGAAAAAGCTATTGGGAATGGATATTTTGGGAGATATACTTTGAATGCCTCTAATTCTGCTGCCCTGGAAGAGCAGTGTTTGTCATAGTGAAGCTGTACAGGATTCTCTTGGGAGACATCTGACACAAAGCCAACAGTGAGCTGTAGTCCAAGACAACAGACTGGCTCAGTGCTGTAGAGTAACTGTATACCTTTTATTGACATGTATTTTTTAACAGGTGACTACTTCTAGCCTGTATTTGTGAGGTATCGGAAGGCTGCAGTAGACTGATGGGTTTTCCATATTCCTTCCCCTTTTCATTTAATTCTGTAGGAAATCATGCGTTAGGGATTCTGTAAAAGCAGTTTACAGTGGTGTATGTATTCCCTTTCCTGTAAACTGGCAGGTTTACTTTTTGCAGTAGTACACATTGCACATGTTTGAAAAGCAGCTACTTTGAAAGCAGCTTTTCATTTTCTTTAAAACAATTTTTGTAACTAAATGTAGTTAAAACCTATGTTTTCTCATAAGGCTAATTTAAATATACAGGCAGGTGCTTTGTAGATTTTTTCCTTTATTTAGATCTTAAGTAAATGCATAGAGGGATTTTCTCCTGTTAGATGCATGTCTTTCTGACTTACCTTTATTTTTGACTTTTAAAAGCCCCGGAAAAGTGGAGGAACATGCAGGCATCTATAAAGCAAGCTTAAGTAATTGTACTTAGCTGATCCTTAGTGCTGGGCAGTGCTGCATACGAGAAGCCTGCCTGCCTGAGCCTTTCAGATGGTTTAGATGGCCACTGGTGAGAAATGGAGTTAAACGTACCCATTCTTTCCCCACGTAGTTGACTGCCTGTTTTTGGAGCCCCAGAGATGAGTTTTCCCTTAGGGAGGTTTTGGGGAAGAGAAGACGTTGCAGATCTCCTGACTAAGCAGTGCATGAACCATGAGCCATGATTCCCATTTAAAACACAGAGTGACCAACGTACAGATTCACCTGATCTATATTTAAATGGGAAAGGTGGGTGCCCCAGTTGCCCATGTTGTATCGCAGGAGGGAGGAGGTATCATACAGCTGGGCATGGCAGTCCCCGGGGAGGTGCAGACCCTGTCAGCTCTTCACGACTGCTGCCGAGGAGCTTGGGAGAACCTGCTGTGCTGTGAAAAGCTGTGTGGTGCTGGTGGAGTGAGAGGGCAGCTGGAGGTGGGTCAGGGGTTGAGACAGATGAAGGCTTCCACTCTCCCCGCCGTTGCCCTGCCTTTCTTCCTGCCCGCTGAGTAAACCTGCGCCTCTTTGGGGCTGAGGTGTCAGGAGTAACAAAAGAAAATCTGCTACGTTTTATAGATGCATCTTCCCTTACTTAATTTGAAAGAGGACTATTAATGTCGTAAAGGAAAATAGGTTGCTTTTATGTTAGCCTGTATTTTGAGTGGGTCTAGTGCTTCAGAATCGCTAATTAAACTCTACAATGTGGCTGCTGTAGTCCTAGCTATGTCCCCTGAAAGAGCACTTTGCCTAAGGCCACACGAATAGGTCACGAGCTGCCTTCTTTTGACTCATACATATATCCTGGCTGCTGGAACATGAATCTTATTGCATGGGGAACTACTGAGCAGCAAAATATTGACAGACGATAACTAGGTACCATGGATAAAATGAATTAAATTAATGTGTGATCAAGTTACACAGGGGAGAAGCTTGGCCTAGAATCTGGCAACTGGCAAGTTGCAGGAACCATCTGTTACCTGTGGTACCAAGTAATCATTTTCCTTAGTTACTTCTAAATCTCAGTTGCTCAACACAATTTGGAAACAGAAGTTCTGCCAGGTTATTACAACCACTTCAGATATCTTCCTTTTGAGCGTTGATTAGAAAAGCTTTTCCCTCCATTTCTTGCAGACTTAGTTTTGTACTTGTGACAGGTGTGGAGTGGGAGACTGGAGTGCTCAGTCTACCCAGGAATGAGTGCTCTCACTGGTGGTTTTTTTTTTTCCCACCCACATGTTTTAGCTGTATCCTAGGCAGAGTGTCTCCTTAGGTGTAGAGAGGAGTTTTACTGTTTGTTCTTTCCTTGCTTGCCTTACTGGTGGACAGCAGAAGGATCACTCCTGCTCCTGGTGAGGGAGTTTGTGGTGTTTAATTTAGAAATGGAGGCTAGTCCTGCGACATTTCTCATTGGCTTCCAGTTTGCCATCGGCTAGCAAAAGCTTTATGTGGAAGAAGGAGCTGAAAATTGGTGCCAAAGAAGAATGAGACCCATCACTGCCTCATCACTGATCTCTGGAGCTGTGCAGAACTTCCCAGCCAGACACTGAGCTGGGCGCAGGGCTTGGTATGAATGGGAAAAAGTGGGTGCTATGGGCAAGAACTGCTCATAATGTTTTTGTAAAAATAATGGCTTTTCAGAGTGTGAAAACAATGTTAGCAGAAAGGATGTATTATTCAGAATGTTCAGATCTTTTTGTTGAAAGGGAGGGAAATAAATTTAAAATTGATTTGAAAGGAAAAGTTATGCAATTGCTAGGAATTAAGCAGTCTGAGTTTTCCCACTTTTCCTGTTCCATGCTCCTTTCCCAGAAAAAATAAAAATAAACAGCAAACAATGACTGGAAGTTACTATAACCAAAGCCAGATAAATTGGATTGTTTCATTTTTTAATTAAAACCAGAAAATTCAATGAAAATGCCTCAATATAATAAATGTTTTTTGGTTTTCACTAGCAGCTTTCATAGCAAACAATCATCTTTTGTCAGTTGTACTGCTAACCATACGGAGATTGGTATTTAGTATGGCAAAGCACAAAATAGTCCTGTGCAGATACTGTACAGAAATATTCCCTGACTCACTATCGCATCTATACCCTGAGAGATTCTGTCCTGGGGAGCTGCAGGAATTCAAGTATTTTCCTCACTCTTTTTTCTTTTTTTTTCTTTCCTATTTTAAAAATATGTGAGTTTGAATCCTGACTTGGGCAGGCCGAGTTGGGATTTTGAATTCGCAGCCCAGTCACTCAGAATGTCAATTGTCTTCCAGGGCACTGCACTGTGAGTCCCAAGGCTGGAAGCTCTTTAAAAGACCATCTGACTTTTAAAGGAACATTTGCAGGAGAATATGTATCTTTTAGGTCTTTCTAAATCTATGAAGTGTGATGGATTTATCAATATGTAGCAACTAATGCTTAAATAAAGAGACATATCTTCTCCAGTGGTGTTAAAAAGCTCCATTACAAAATTTGAAATAATTTCTAAAGGTGTTAATTTCCATAATGCTGCTAGTTAGCTTTCCCCCCGCTCCCCAGGCTCATGAGAGGTATTAAGCTGGCTGACAGGCTTTGATTCCTGGGTCTGTGGCCCTAGCATGCTGCTGCCTAGTTTTGGGTTTTCGGCAATGAGTTTTAATACAGGGAGAGAATAGAAGAGTGCTGGTGCAGAGTCCCCAGTCTGTTTCACAGGTGGTGAAGGGTTATTCCCTGTTACACTATTTGCTAGTGTTTTTATCCAGGTTCATTTTAAAATGTATCCGGCAATTGTGTTCTCCCCCGCTTCCTGCAGTCAAGCCCAAGTACTTCTGAGAGCTCAGGATACACTCTCTGGACTTACTGTTTTAGCTAACATCTGCCTCTTTGTTACTCTATGTGTACAATGATTCCTCATGAGCTTTGCTACACATGCTCATTCCCTGCCTTTTTGACTACTTGTGTTTTACTTACTCTGGGAAATGTCATTACCACATCATTAGGTGGTTTCACTGAAATAAACAGATGTATCCTGTATACTTGAATTTTGTAAAAATCCTTTTGTTTTGCACATCTTAATGTTTGTTTCTACATTTCACAGTAGCAAGTCTCTAAGAAAAAGGCATAACTAGAGAGAAAACTTACAGAGAAAAACAGTGTGAAGCACAGAAATACAATCCAGGAAGATGTACATGAATTAAAAAAAGATAACAAAACCCCTGTCCTGTGTGTAACTCCTCCCGCTTTCTGGGCTCTTGGGCTCACAGGGGTCTTAAGCACAAATTTGTCTGATCAACAGCCTTCTTTTCAAAAGAGATTCTGCCATAAGTGCTGTATTTCTGCTTTGAGGGTCCCTAGGGCTTGAGAGCCCAGGTAGCTTTTACCAGAGCTGTCTCAGTCCTTGGTTGCGAGGCCACCGCTGCGGCAGAGCGGCAGGTTTGTGTTTGCAGCCTTGCCAGCAGGCTGTCTGGGTTAGGTGGAGGATTGCTTGGTGCACACAGATGGGTCACCATGTAGTGCTGTAGGCACAGGCCAGGTTGAAATGACTCCTCGCAAGTACTGCATGCCCAGCTTAGTCCTTACCTGTCCCATAATTACTAGTTAGTTGGAAACTGGCCCCTATTGTGCAAAGCTACAAGCCATTTCCTTGATAGTCTGGAAAGTTGTCAATATCCTGAGCCATTTAAAATATTATCTTTTTCCAGCCAAGACACGTAAAGATTTTTGCTAACAGTCTATCTTGGCAAAGACTTCCACTTCCATTCCCCAGCACACTAAAACTGAGAAACCTACCTATGGATAACTTCTCATCACATCCCCCCAATAACCTTTAGGTAGAAGTGGGGAGGGGAATGGGGTGGAATGAATTTTGGCAGGAATTTTGTATATCAGAAGATAAAAAGAGCAGAGAGCTGGAAGAATGCAGTGGTTTCCCATGGCAAAGGCTTCCCAGCATGCTGTTGCATATATACCCACTAAAAGCGACGTTTCTGGAGCTGGTAGTTAAGGGAGGAATGTGGTTCGGGAAGCAGATGCCTGATCTCACCGTGGCTGCAGACTTATAGAGTGCTTACCAGGTTGCCAATGTCTTTGCTCCCTCATGCTGGTCAGCAGCAGTCACTGTGGGAGCTGTGTGAACTTCAACTCAATCCCTCAACTTCATTTCCAGTTTTTAACTGGACTCCCTGAAAGGCATTCCCATTTGGTCCAATAACAGAGCATCACCTATTTAGGGAGCTTAGGAACTGAGCTGATCGTTCCCTGCACTGGGGACAGTTCATCACACTTGTTTTGCTAGGTTTGGGTGTTTGTGTTTTCTTTGTGGGAAACAGAGTAGAAATTTTTGCATGAGATTATGAAGTTGCAGTAAAACAGAGGGTGCTATACGTTACGTAATGGGAAAATTCACTGTAAGTTTCCAGCTGTCCATGCGCCCTTTATTTCCTTTTTAAGTGCATGCTGCTTATCTTCCCATGAGCCAGCAGACTATAGGGAATGACCTAAATGAATTACTGGCCATACTAAATGACAGGGAAGTCTGCCCAGGTGCAGTGTTCCCCTTCATGCATGTTATGTTTTTAGTAAAATAACCAAACTGATTACATCTGTTTCCCCTCTCCATAATATACTATCATGACACTTAAAAACATGCAAACTCTGAGTTAGTGGAAATCAGGTTCAGGAGTGTAAAACCGTGTTGAAGGAAGTGTGAATTGACTGTAGTCTGTAGGTGAAGGAAGGAATGAGTTTAACCTTTGTTCTTATTCTAGTCTTTCTGATAGTTCTTTTAAGCTTTTTTTTCTTGCTTTTTAATATTTTTTTTTTTAAGGAACTACTGTACTCCAGCTGGAATGCAGAGACATTTTAGTGCTAGCTCGAGTACAGAAAATCACAATTATTAATGTGTACGTGTGCAATGCTTGGGAGCTCTGTTCTTGACTGTTGTGCTAGATTCTGTCAGAGAAAAGAAACTGTTCATGCTTGTGAAGAACTTAAAAAATGTGTGCGAAAGGTAGAAGCAGATGGATAGACAGACAGCTAGGAAAAAGCAAGATGTTATTGGTTAGTGTGCCAGCATTAGATTTATTTTCTTGTTGCTTTTTATATTCTGTACCTTTTCCTAATGTTAAGTAGCTGATAAAGCAATGCGGCAGTGACTTTTTTCCTCTGCTTGCTTCAACGTTGGGAGCCCTCCACATTCCAACTGTGTCTCTCCTCTGAGGAGCGTCTAACACTAGCCTGTCTGCAGCATCAAATACTTTTTGGGGGAAAAGTAAACCCATTCTAGACTGCTAGTCTTAGGAAAATCTTACTGGGAGCAGCCTCATTCTCAGGCATTGATGACATGCTCAAACTTCAATTTTCAGTAACGATGAGCACATTTTTTTAAAAGACTTGATTTTTTATTAAAAGAAAATGGAGATACAATGTATGTATCAGATGCGAGATCTGGAAGAAGTTTTGCCATTTATCAGTAATGCCAGCACTGCAAATTCACGGAATTTCCTGCTAACGTTCCCTGCTGTGATGTGGGCAGCTCCTGGTTTTGCATTTGATATATTAAGATCTGGTAGAATAAACAACACTAGAGATCTGTCCAGGCTTCTTTGTGGCAGAAAGGAGAGGATGTGGGGGACCAAGGCAGACCAACTACAGGAGGAGTAAAATAAAATATAATGATTCAGAGCTCTCCAACTGTTGAACTTCAAAGACTTTAGAAAAGCAGGTATTCTTTGTTCTCTTTTAATGACGGTGGAATTGAGGGAAGGCCGGTGTTCCCAGCACAGCTGCCATAGGAATTACAATAAAGGCTGTTGAGTTTTGCAGAAATTGCTCTCCTGGTTAGTACCAGCTCAGAGATGGGGGAGTCTGGTTTCTCCTGCATGGCAGTATAGAGCAATAACTGCTCAGCTGCTGCCAACGCTTCCTTTTAGCTGGTCCTTGTTAGTGGAGAGTTTGTGGTAATGGGAGTAATTAACACACTGGGAGTCATTTCTGTGTCCTGGAAGGGAACAGAAAGCCATCAGAGCAGCCCTAGACATGATTGCTCTGCAGGGTTATTTTCTCTCTCTCTTTCTTTCTTTTCCATTGTGCTTGGGTTTTGATTTTTCTTCTTTGTGTTAAGAAGGCTGGAGAGCTGAAATAGTCTGTAAATTGCATTCATGCTGAACTTGGGCTAGGTAGGCTAGTTAAAGGTCACTCTCCTGGACTATGTGGCTTCCTCTCATAGGGTGGGGAGAGTGTTTAAGAAGGGAGTCACACTGTCCCTTGTGGCTTTTTTAACCCTCCTCCTTCCAGTGTATACTGGAAGAGCTCTGGTTCTGAATTAAGTTTGTTTAGCTAGGCCCAGGAGGTGAGAACCTTGAAGGGTGATTATGGTAAAATATTAACTCTTCCAGCAGGCAGATGGCTTCTCAGCCTAACAGCTCTGAACTGTGAGGCTGTGCCTCTATGGTCCCATGCTTGTTGTTGAACTGAGCACGTTACTATCTTGCTCATATCCCTTCTGAGGCCACTGGTGGCATTTCAGCTGTGTGTCTTGTGAGTGCGTGTGAGCTCAGCTCCCCCATGTACACATACCTGGTTTGGGCATTACGCAGTGTTTCTGGAGGTGAGCTCCAAGAGTAGGCTTGTCATAAACAGTCATTCTTGCCTGGGACAGGGAGAAGAAGGGTAATGGGCTTAACCTGTCTGATTGCAAACCATGTGCCCAGGTACCAGAAAACCAACCAACCAACCACCTACCTACAGATCACGACTGACAGTGTATACATGTGTATATGTATATCATAATCCACTACAGTGGAGCAAAGACAAAGTAATTCTAACTTTTTTGTTTTCTTTTTCTTCTAAGAGGACACTCTTGGATTGCAACCCTCCTTTTCTTGCTTTTTGCTTTGATACAGGTTTTTTACCATTGTCTCCTAGGGAGCTCTATGCTGAATTCAGATAAGAAGAATTGACCAACTCCATATCCGCTTTCAAGAATGGAAAAGCTAAGCCTGCAAGATATATCAGTGGTGGGAAGAACCAATGAACACAGGAGAATACGTCTTCTCCTTAGGCTTAGGGTGGGGCAAAGGCACGTGAGGTTCTCACAGTAGTGTTAGAGGCTGGCATGAATGCTGTATCCCTGGAAACCATCCAGAAGATGTCACCAAGTGCTGTATGTCACCCCCAATCTCCAGTGTTAGGATTGGGGCCTTCGTGCCCATATGTGTCTCTACATCCAAGATAAAGCTCTAAATCTCACTATTTCCTTTTCTGCTTCTCTCTGCAGCCGGTCATGTAAGATACTGCATCCCATGAACTTCTGCCAACTTAGACCTGGGTGTGTTCAGCAATTTACAAGGCAAAGTCCTCATTTTCAATTGCACTTCCAAGCTCTTCACTAAGGAGAGCCCACCTTGCCTTGCACCTGACTCCTGTGAGCAGTGTAGTGCCACCAAACTCCCCTGGGTAACAGAATCGTAGAATAGCTGTCTGCTTCTGTCTTCAGCCTAGTTCTTTAAGCTCAGCTCCACTGACACCACCTCAGAGTCCTCTCCAGCCCAGCAAGGGGATGATGCCAGCATCCAGATTTATAGCTGAGATGCAAATTCTGCTAGAAGTATTAAAAACTAAATTAATCCGTATGGTTTTCTCTAGTCTCTTGAGTTTCAAAGCCTCCGTGTCCTCTCTCATTTCTCTGTAAACATCTCACAATGCATCCTTGCTGAAGAGGTAGTGTGATGGGAGGATTTTTGTGTTCCTTTCTTTTCCCTGGCAACAGTAGCAACTCAAAGTTTTCACACCTGCATTTTTCATTGGAAGGGGTTTTTTTGTTATTTCCACCCCCCCATCTTTTTTAACCATAATTCAGCTGGGGATAGACCAGGCAGAAAGATTTCTGTTTAAGAGACAGGAGTCTCTGTGGAGACCCACACTCAAGGTATGAGCTGAAAGGAGCCCATTGCTCACTAGAGAACTGGATGAGTGAAGGCAGACTGAATAAATACTATTAATTCCCTAGTTCTCTGCTGCTGACAAGCTTGGCTCTTAATATCAATTATTGATTGATTGTGAATCTCACTGGATCATTTTGAGCAGCATATGTCATAGAGCTGTAATGATCTGATTGCTGTGCTTTGGGCTGACTGCAGGAACACACGTGGACACAGAGCCAAATCAGGGCCTTGTTTGCCCCTTCCTAAAACTCCTCTGCTTCATTAGGGCCTGGGGAATAAAGCAAACTATTGGATAGGACAAGGGTGAGTTCACGTGGCATATAAATACATGGATCCTAGGTGATACAATGTATGTTTTTCCCTCCACATGAAGTATGGCATAATGAATAGTTTCAGTCATAGAAGGGAGTGGCAGACTGGGGGGACTGTAAACTCCCCCCCCCTCCGTCAGTCTGTCAGTGGGATTTTGTCCAGCATCCTTAAGTGAGATAACAGGACTTACACAGGCTTGCACTGGGCTGCAGTGGCAGGGGTTTGCGAGGGAAACCCAGCCTGTCCTTGGTTTCATCTAACTCTTATTCTTTCTGCACTAGAAGTTGCTGAAAATTACACTTTCAAATACAAAAAAGTCCATCTCCAAGCAATTAGCAGCCAGTGAGGGAGGTAGTGTAGGAGGGAGGGCAAGGAGTGACAAACCCGTCTCCCGCAACCTTTCGGTGCAGTTGGGTAAATAAGCTGCAGAGCAGCACTGTGCCCAGCTTCTCACCCTCTTTCCCAAGCAGGTGCGTTCCGAGACGTTTGCAAAGATATTAACCCTGCATACAGAGTGTGCCAGTCAGTAATTATGGAAATTACTTGGCAATTAGATAATGTCACTCACTTTCTGCATACAGCTGATAAGCAGTTGAGAGCCACTCCAAAGTGAGGGTGAGACCCTCTCTGTGGGCTGCTGAGCAGATGGCTCTGACCTGGCATTAACAGGCTGCTCTCAAGTTTGGGAAGATGTGCAGTGGTTGGGTAGCACTTGCCCACGGCACTGCGGCAGGGCTGCCTCCCTTCCCCAGCCTGGGAAGTTGTGTAGCTCTACCAGCCCTCTGAGTGGGACGTTTCAATAGTGCAAGTGGGTGTTTCCTACTGCGGGTTTTGTGTGTGCGAGATGCTGAGCCGTCTGTTCAGCGTGCAGGTTCCTCGCTGTCTCAGCTTTCTGGTGAGCCAGGGAGGCGGTGCAGGCTGCTGGAGGTGCAGTGGAGATAACTTGCTGGTGCTCTCATTCTTTTAGGGTAGCAAGTATTTAAAATACTCTGCAAAGACCTTGCATAGTGGTTTGTTGAAGGGCTGATCGCATCAGACTGGCTGTTTTGTTTTGTGCTGCTAAAGCACATTAAGCCAAAAATATAACACAGAAAAATGTTTGTTATGTTGCTTTTCTATGTAAGCAATAGGTGGAATTGGAACAGGGGTGTTGCTGATTCATGACTAGGAGAGGTGGTCAGATGTGACCACGCTGTGACAAAGTTTGAGATTTCTCAGAGATAAAATACGTAAGAAAATACTATGGGATTCTATAGTTATCGTCCCAAACTGTAATGTATTGCTATGGTAGCAGTATGCTGTATGAGGCTGCTAGGGTAGTACTTATGCTAAAAATAAAGTAGTAAGAGAAGAAAATGATTTGTTCTCAGTGTGTCTTGGAGGATCATTGTGGGAGATGGGTGAGGCACAGATTTGTTGTGTCAGGATTTACTCTCTTGAGGTTCGGATTCAGATCCGGGCCACTGCTGAAACAGCCATTGGGTCTTCTGAGTTTTTCTTGAAGACCCACTACTGTGTGGTGAGGCTTGCTCTCACAGGCTGAACTGCATGAGACACAAAACTGGAACAGCGAGAAGCGCCATGGGTCAGGACTGACGAGTGCTGAAAGAGCTCTGGAGGAGCCTCAGATGGCCCCAGCCTGCTAGCTGCTGGGTGCGCGCAGCCTTCCCAAAGCCTGAGCTGCAGTGTCTAAAAGGCAATGAAGTACCCAGAAGTGACACCTATATTTCATGTTTTTTGTGTCTTCTTCCCCTTCTGAAACAGAACTGGCACTGTCTTCTTTCCAAACAGCTAGAAAGGGATTACTTTGGTTTCTCTTGGTCAACAATGCTATTCCCGTTTAGCAATTTTTGCATGGTTTCCCTTGTTAACTGTGGCCTTTGTCCTCTCCTAATGAACATGTATCGATGTTACAGAAATCTGTACCACAGAGGTAGCCTGCTCCTTTTACTGTGCCTTTGAAATATCCCAAGGATTAAAGTGACCCATGGAGACTGAGATTTCTTTGTGTGTGTAAAACAGAGTTTCAGCAGCCTGGGGTTGGGAGACATTGGTAGGCTTTTCAGACAGGCGTTTGGGGTGTATGTGGACATATGTATCTCATCTGTGGTTATCTATAGAGTGTTCACACCTGCTGTTGTGATTTACAGCATCTTTCACTGACTCTCAAAGAGTTAGTCCTCTAAAACAGGGAGGGGAGAATAGTAAGGCTTAGGGCTACTTCTGATGCAGATGGTGCAATCCACCCTGCCCAGGCGAATCAAAAGCTGGGGCGAGAGCCCCTCTGCACTGGGGTCTCTGTGGGTGGTTGGTGCCACGCTGAGCTTGCCTCCCTCCCTCCTCAGCTTAGGCTGAGCACAGAGATGTCTGATGGAACAGTGAATTTTGCTACAGTGGTGGTAAATGTTCCAGGGAACTGTGAGCTGCTGGGAGCACATTGCTGGCTAATTTACACACATTATTATATTCTTATTCCCATCTCATCAATAATTCCAGGCTTGGGTCATCACTTTTTCTCTTACCTCCCTCTCACTCTATTCTCCTTCTCCATAAATCGTGGGCTATTTTAGTGGAGCCACTAGAGAGCACAGAGGAGAAAGGTAAATGGACAAGAGCCACATAATTTTTTTTTTCCAGTTGATTTTCAAAGCCCCGCAAAAACCCCATGAACTGAGCCAACATTGTGATTGTTGGGAAGACACATAATTTGAGCATTTGGATATGTGTTTTTTTTCATTTTACATCTCTCCTGACATCTTAGTTTTCCTCTTTCCATTCTCCTGATCCAAGCTGTTAACAATTAAAATGAATTATCTTCCCTCTGGTTTTGACTTGATTTTATTTGTGTTTATAGCAGTTTAGCTAACACGCCTCACTCAGGCAGCTGCAGGGAACAGACCTGGTTTCCACTGGACGCAGAAAGCTCATGTTTCTCTCCCACTTGCATGTTTTCTTTTAATTTATCCCTTTTGTTTTCTAAGTGACTTGGTTTTTGTGCTGGCTAAACTTGCCAGACTGACAGCCCTGAAGACTTAGGCTTCTGCAGGTCCCTGCGGCAGGTAGGGCAGAGGCTGTGACTACTTGAGCTCTCCCCTTTGTTTCCTAGTGATTCCCCTCCAGCTCAACTTCTACCATTACCAAACAGAAACTTTTCTGCACTGCCAGTTTCTGCAGTGTCTGTGGGCCTCTTCCTTCAGAGCAAGATGGGCGGTGGGGTTGAAAGCCATCTGCTGGGAGCAACAGCAGCCACAGCAATTCTCATTGTCCGTGGCACAAAACCCTTTTCCTGAGCCAATATCGTCTCACAATATTTGTGATCCAATTTGTGAAATCTGGGTAGACGCTGGCTTCTGGGAGGTTGAAGGCCTTGATTCTCATCACCTCCTTTCCTGCTTTGTATCTGTGCTAATGTTAGCCATTTCCAGAGCTGTTCTAGTGCCCAACCCATCTCTGTGAACAAGCACCTGTGTTAATGAAAAACTTACTCTCTTTATAAGCAGATTTTGCAAAGAATGAGCCTAGCTTTGTGCTGTCTTTACTTGTCATCTTGAAACATCCTCCTACCCCAAGCATACAATCACCCACGTGCAAATAGGCAGAAGTGAATTAGATCTCAGTGTTAACAGGTGTAACTCCTGCTCACTGAAAGCAGTTGGAATTGCTCACTGTTAGCTAGGGGTGAATTTGGCCTTCTTGCCAAACCGCTAGACCAAGGTAAGTAGTTAAGTGCTTAGACAGTTCTTATCATCTAAGCTACAAGTTTCCTATCATCTAAGCTGCAGGTTGCCATATATAATTTGCATAGTATGTGTTTCCAGGTTGCAAAGGTCCATGTTAGAGTCTCTGAAGTGTGCAAGGCATGTAAAGTAAAAGCAGCTGTTGCATGACAGCTTGACAGCAGAGTTGTCTTCTCTAATGCTTGCTTGGTCTGCTAGGAAGCATAATGAAAGCAGTGGAATTGGAAGTTTGGATAACGTCTTCTCTTGCTCTGTATCAGCTTTTAAACTCTGAGGAACTCTGGTCATTGCCCTAAGCATTTCCACTGAGAGACAGTTTTTACTGGGGAAGCTTAAGCACTGTTTCTCTCAGTAAAGTCAATGGGATTATATCCCTCAAAGCAGTTAAATAATTTGGTGTGTTTTTACATTGCTCAGTGTTGTGGTGTGTGCAGGTCACTTGGTGCATTCTCTATTTGGTCGTCTTACTTCTGAGGACATAGATCTCCTTGCTGCTTTGAAAGACTGTATAGCCAACTGCAGGCATGAAGAAGTGGCCAGAGTATGAAGAAACATAAATGAGTTACTGAACAAGATGTTAATAAGCTTCATGGTAAAGATATGGTGAGTAGTAGGACTAACTTTTTCCTTTCTTTTCTCCTCTTGACCCCACAGGTCCTGCAAGCTCCATGAGTGCCAAGCAGTGAATTATGGGCAGGGTAGCCACCATTGCATCATGAAGATTGACTTTATTTTTGCCGTCTCAAGGATCACGTGCTTTATGAATTCACTTTCTCCTCCATCTTACTGCCGCCTCCATCAATATTGTCATCACTTCTAGGAAACCAGGATTTGAGGCTTGGGCTTCAGCCCTGCCTTTCTTTCCTTCCTGGAACAACCAGTGTCACCTTTGTGTTCTACCAAAACAAACCACTGTGGGTTATTTTGCCCTTCACAAAAGTACACCAGCTGGAGAAGTTACTTCATATACCTTCTACTTCTGAGATAAAAGCCTCTGGATCCTAAAGGATAATTGAGATCTTTCCTAGGGGAGGAGACCTTTCCTCTTGGTCACGTGCACTTGCTATCTCACTTTCTACCTAACTCTCCCTCTCTCTCTGTCACTCTCTGTGCTCTCCTCCTCTTCCTGTTGGATCTAACATTTGGTGTTGACTGCTGGGGTTCTCCTCCCAGTAGTGTGGCTTTTGCTTTTCTCCTAAGAAAGAGCAGATTCTTGAAACAATGGGCTTCACTCTGCACTCCGTCTACTTCACCTTGAAGGTGAGTTTGCTGCTGGGCTCCTTGTTGGGTCTCTGTTTGGGTCTGGAGTTCATGGGCATCCCCAACCAGTGGGCCCGTTACCTCCGCTGGGATGCCAGCACTAGGAGCGAACTCAGCTTCCAGTTCAAGACCAATGTCTCTTCGGGGCTGCTCCTCTACTTTGATGATGGTGGTGTTTGTGACTTCCTCTGTCTGTCCCTTGTTGATGGGCGCATCCAGCTCAAGTTCAGTATGGACTGTGCGGAGACTACAGTTATTACAGACAAGCAGGTCAACGACAGCAACTGGCACTTCCTGATGGTCAGCCGCAATCACCTTCGGACGGTGCTAGTGCTGGATGGTGAAGCCAAGCCGGGCGAGGTACGTCCACAACGCCAGTATATGAATATCGTCAGTGATCTTTTTGTTGGTGGAGTCCCATTGGACATCCGTCCTGCTGCCTTGACCCTTGATGGTGTTCTGGGTGAGCCTCCATTTCAAGGATTTATCCTGGATCTGAAATACGGTAACTCTGAGCCACAGCTCCTGGGCAGTCAGGGAGTCCGACTGGAAATGGAAGGGCTTTGTGCAGAAAACCCCTGTGAAAATGGTGGCACTTGCTTCCTTCTGGATGGTGAGCCACACTGTGACTGCTCAGTCACTGGATATGCTGGCAAGCTGTGTTCTGAAGGTAAGAGAATACTTCCCTGCTACCCGCTGACCTTTATGTAACAGAGAGTTAATTTGTCACTTAGCAGGGCTATATCCCTGCTGGTGGCTATAAGAGGAATTAAAGTTCCACTGTTCTTTTTCCAGCTGGAAATAATGAAATGGAAGTAGATAAAGAGCATGAACAATTGCAAAAAGTGCCTTTCTGAAAGGGTGCTGCATTTGTAGCATGAGCAGATAATCATCAGCAACTTTATTAATAAGGGTAGAGAAGATAAATTGGTAAATACAGATGTATCCTATGTTGATGTTGGTAAAAGCACTGGTCAGAAGTTACCTTAGCTATCTAAGTGAATTCCACTAACCTATGTCCCTGAAAACTGAGTGAAGGTTGGTAAACAGGAGCCCTGTATGTATGACTAACATAACTGATTGACAGCACATTGCAAAAATTAGACCATCTTTGATGCTAGCTGTTGCTAGTCTGTGGAAGCCCCATGGTCCCCCTCAATTGCTTGCATGGTAATTGCTGAATGGCACCTTGATTGTTTTAGCATCCTTGATTAAATTGCTTTGGGACCTGCTGAATGATCTTACTTAGTATTGCAAAGGGAAGAGGGATTTGAGTGTTTCTACATTGTTCCATGCTCTCTTTTAAAATTTGAGTCCAGAAATTTTAAGTCACACAAACCACATGATAAAGTGTATTTTCCTTGATCTTTAGCAGTGTCATGGTAATTAACTCTGTATGTGCAAAAGACTACCTTAAGTCAACTGGAAATCCCAGTGTGAATTTGAGAATCTCATCACAGCATTTTTTGTGACATTTCGATTTAAACACAACAGTTTGAGCTTAAGCCAAAGATGAAACCTGAGCAAGAAGTGTCCAATCTCAAAGGAAAAAAAAACCTGAAATTTTGTCAAAATGGAAATACTTGCAATAATATCTTATCACAGCTAGCATGTGTTTACTTCTTTTGGTCATGAAAATAGATTAACTGGAATTTAGTATGTAGAATGTGAGAAGTGCTGAAAATAAAGTCCCTAGACTGTTGATATGTAAGCAAAAAGCCCTACAGAAATGTTATGTAAATACAGCTCTACGTTTACAGTATAGATGGAGAAGCAAACATGTTTTTATAGGAAGGGAAGGTTTGGAAAATAAACATGACATCCATATGTGCATTCATTTTAAGGTGCTTGTAATGATAACAGAAAATTTGGCTTTATATCCAAATATTGCAATGACAGTACACGACTATTAGATAGGAGGTGTGATCCTGTGAAGTGCTGAACACCAGAATTCTTCCTGGCTATTTGCTCCACACCAATTAGGTCCAAACCAGTAATGAGCCAGAACTATTTTCTGTGCTTGAACTATGAGTTATGTGGAGCTGGAGGGACTGCTGGCTGAGACCAGGCACTTCAGTAGCTGGGCTGCCGGGCCTGATCCTCATATACTTACAGAACAAACACACCTCATGTCTAAATACTAGTTTTGGATGATGGAAGATTGCGAGAGCCACATGGACATGTGGACCCTGAAACATAAAGATATAAGACTCTTTCTACTGCTGGGCTAATGGATCCAGACTCCACGAGGAGCTACTTAAGATATCAACAGCATATGGTTTTCAATGAATATCTTCAGAAAAAACTATAAGTGAGCAAGGCTTCCATGTACTTGTGGGGCAATTGTAAGAGCTCTAACCAGGGCTCGGGTGGTGGAATTTCTGCATTTCCTGGGTGGGTGGAGCAATATGAAATCCATCTTCTAATGAATCCAGGGATATTTTTGTTGTAGACATCATGGATCAAGCAGTGCTATTGTTACCTTTTGAAGCCATGCGTCACCATTGCTGTTTGTTTCCTATGGTGATTCATCGGTTTCCAGCCCAACCTTCTATTAAGGGTGAGCAAAGAAGCTTGTCACGATGTAGCTTCTTTAGTAAACATTTTTAACTCACTGTTAGCTGTGATCTGTTCACTCACACAGAAGATGCTGTGCAGAGAACTTTTTCAATGGAACAAATATAGAGATTTCCATAAAAGGTCATTACCTTGGCCGATTCTTCAGTTTTCTCTTGTATTACTTCATGGTATTGTTTGATTTATGTTAGAATTTTATAATCAGCCTTGTTTTCTGCCTCCTTTATGCTGCAGCAGTGGTGATTTCTGTGTGTTAAATGCTGTCACCCAAAAATGTTACAGTGTCTGTGCAGATTGTGAAAAGAAGGGGAAAAACAGAAGAAAAGCTGTTTAGTAAGTAAAAACAAGCAGACAAAGAAAGTGGCAAAGAAACAAAACAGGAAGCAAGTTAAGTATAGCTACCCTTTTATCTGACTCTGAAAAATGTAGCAAACTCCAAAGATGCTCTCTTTCAGTTCCGTGAGTGTGGCAGAACCTCCACTGATGAATGGATGTAGTATGAATGGCAAAACTGGATGAAGACTCTTCCTGCCTGTGGCTTGATTGGCCATTAACCAACTTGTATTTTCTTTGTTTGTCTTTTTTCCAAGAGATTGAGATGTTTGTTGTCAGAACTATTCCCTTTTGTTTTGTTTCCTTATCATGCCTCTGGATATTTGCAGAAGTAACATGGTTATTTTATTCCCTGTGTCATGTTTGGAAAAGATGTGCCCTTTCAACTGGATATCAACAACTCCCTTTTGAGGGCGATCCTTAACTCCATTACAGTATTTACTAGTCTGTAGTAATGTGCATATTTTCATTTCGTCACCGGAGTTGGCTCTTTACTGAGAACCGATGGGATCCAATCAATAACGACTGCTGTTTGAACAGCTAAATGTAATATGTACTTTTTTAATAATGAGTTCTCTTGGCAGCATCCAGGCCATTACTTGGCTATTGACTGATACCTATGTCTGCAGATGGTAAAACCACAGCAAACTCATTTATTCTGTGGCCAGAGAAATAAGAAATAAATAGGGAATGCAACCTGCTGATTCCATACTGTGACGGAATGAAGCTCCATTTACAGTATTGGGGGTTACTGTAACACAAAGTGCAGTTCCAGTTATGGTGAACCTCAGCAGAGAACAACCATTCCATACTGAGACAAAACTGTAAATCCTGTCCAGAATGTGCCCCCAATGTGCAGAAAGAGTTTTGGCACTTAGTGTGCACCTAGAGTTACCAGGGTTGTGTATGGCATGGTAGCTACATGCCCAGACAGGTAGCTGAGCAGGTCATTGCTGGTCAATGACAAGTACGATTTCTGTGTCTGAGTGTATACAGTGGGAGTGCAAATGCATGCACACTTCGGAAGGTTTGGCTGTTTTGAAGAAAATGTGATACTATTTTTATTGCAGTCGGAGTAAACTGGTTTATTGAATCTGACAGCTCTGTAGGGTACAAAGGATGGCTGAATTGAGTAGCAATTAATTTGTATGTTTCTGGGCAATGGTGGCATTAAACATGAAAGCTGAAGTCAGAGACACCTTCCCGTCTAATAAACCACATCAGTCTGTGGGATCAGGCTGCTGCCAAGAGAATCCTGTAGAATTCCTGTAGAAGTTTAGCAGCACGGATACATTCATGCCACTGGAAAAAACAAAAAAAAACAAAAAAAAGAGCAAAAAACCCCCAAAACACAACAAAACCTTCCCCACAGAAATTTTGAAAACTATGCAGCTGTAGCAGCCAGATGAGCACGTTCATATCTGCTCATTCAGGATCACACTGTCTTCCTTAGTCTGCACAAATTCTCTGTCTGCAACATGATGGTGTAGAGAGTGAGTTCACTGATGTGGACAGTGTGAGTGCAACATTGTATGTACAAGACTATTTTGGCCCAAGACCTCACTCTTCTTCCTAGGCCCTTTCTGGACTTTGTGAGGAAAGGTGAACAGAAGATGTGCTTCGAAATGACATTAACTCTGCTTGTAGTTGTGAAACCAAGAGGTTGATGTGATCACCAGCTTCACAAAGCACCATGCTGAAGCCTTTGTGTTGCCTGCAGGGGCTGTTTCTAAACGAAGCCTGAATAGGGGCTTGATTGCACCTCTTCCCTTGATTACAGAGCAAGATTTCCTGGGGATACTGCCTGCTGAATGACAGAGGAGCCCGTTGCTCTGTAATTATCACACTTTTAACTGCAGCGGGAACAGATTTTTCTATAGCCCCTCAGCTTCATTTAAAGTGACAACTTGCTGCAGGATTTATCCTCTACATGCCCCTTTGGAGCAGCTCAGTTTTGGCTGCATGTGAAGGGACTGCCTAGCCTTACTTGCAATCACCGTATCTCCCTGCCAGCCACCCCAAACTTTGTAATACTAAGGGCTAATTTGGTACTTTGCCATGAGCCTGATGGGTGCACTTAATTTGCATATACATTTACATACATTTTGTAATCAGAAACAAATGAACATGACCATAATATTTGCTTCCACTTGCATATTCCTCGATAGATGAATATAAATTGATTGTTGTTGAATTCACCAGCAGTAAACAGCTACAGACCCTACATTTGGTCTTGTGCTCTGCTGTTCTAGAGGACAGCAGGCAGTTCTGGAACACACTTGGGGGGGCCCTAGATCTTCACTCACCAGTGCAAGTGACCAAACTCAAGAATTGATGGTCTCCAAGGGCTGTGGAGTAAATATTGCAAGGGGCAAATCTGCTGTTTTATGCTGCTTCTTATGCCCCAGCTCTGGCCGTTGGGCAGAATGCTGGGAAGAACTCTGCTCATGACTTAGTTTTGCAGCAATTTCCCCATCTCTTTCTCTTGCTCATTCTTCCTGGTTCAAGTTCTTTTGGTTGTTTTTAAAATAGTAATCTTTTTCCTGTCCGGTTTTAATTCTTTGATGCATTGCCAGATGAGCACCAGAGAAAGATGATGTGTTAAGATACTAATTAATTTTTATAAAGTGCTTTGAAACTCCAAAGTGCAGTTTAAGCACCATTTGTTACTTTTAATAATAAATATTAAAGCTGAGCAGAAGCCACAGGATTTAGATCCTACATAACCTGTCACAGAAATAGCCTAGAACCCAACTCCCCTCACTAAGTGTGGACTGCCTGCAGCTCTGGACCTAGCTGGATTTCTTTCGTACCCTCCCCTGCTTTTAATACAGGGGAGCCACAGGGAAATTACAGGCCCCTGTATGGAGTGTGCCATTGATTCAAACAGTCTAGCTGCAATACATGCTGACAGCTATATTCTTCTTCTTTCACTCTTCTGTATTATAGATGACCACGAGGCTACAATCCTTTTCTGCTTGATTGCAGATCAGCTGCAGACCTCAGGCAACAGACAAGTTATAGCCCTCAGTTAGGCAAAGCTTGGATGTCTCCTCTGCTGAAATGAAGCAAATTGGGTTGGGTACAAAGGAGATCACTATTTAGTGTGAGGTGGAACTGGTGAAGAATGAGAACAATTTGTAGGCAAGAAGGAGGTGGGACTTAGGGGATGATGGTGGAAAACAGAATGAAAATGTAACTTTATGAAAGAGTAAGCCATAGTTCACATAGACTGTTTACAAGAGCTGTTCCATCTTGGTTTTACCTGCCTGATAGTATAAGAGAACAAACAGTTCTTGGCTGTCATAGAGTAGATTTGAACGGGCTGAGTGAGCTTCTGGAGGACTAAATCTAGCTAGAGTCTGGATACCAGCTTCCTCTGTCAGCCCATAGACCAGCCTGCTGGCTCCAGCTCTGTCCCAAAAGTATGCACAGCTAGGATCTAAACTGGAATTTTTGGGCATGACTAAAAAAAGACTTAAATAAAGGTAACTAATAATAATTATGAAAGTGAGTAAAGCCAGAAATTTCTCTTTCCAACTTATGGTCAGGAGATAATTTGATTTCAGAAGGAAGGATTATTTTCCTTTGGTTTTGCCCTA
>NW_009601089.1:25674-35742 GCF_000690535.1 Cariama cristata
GGGGGGGAAGGCAAAAGAGTTGATCTATTATTACTGTCCAGGCTTCTGCTGAGCTAGGCAGCCTGTCATGGAGGTCAATCAGCAGTAAATATAGCCCCAAGCAAGACAGCACATGCTGTAGCCTTGCTTTTATCCTTGTTCCAGGATGGAGGTGTGCAGGCCATTTGCCACAGGGTAATTTTTATTAAGTTTTGGTGGAAAATGGAGGGAGATAATCCTCCCAGATACTTTGAGGATGCTGGAAACGGTGCGACAAAGCTACAGGAAAAAGAAGTGGAGGAGGAGCACATCTGTTCAGCAAACTCTGGCACTACTAAGAGAAGATGAACCTCTGCACGTCGACCTCAGCACTGAGTTCTCCCGGGTGTGGGAGAAGGTGGTAATCCATGTGACAAAATGGTAGAGCGGCCACCTGTCCTGGGCCAACTTCTGATTTCACTTTACCTCTTCTTCCTTTGCTGACCCACTTTGAACTTGATGGATAGCAAAGCTTCTTTCTCTCCCTATGGAAAGCAAGGCAACTGCCATGTTATTGCTGTCCAGAGACAGCAATGTGACTTTTGGGTGTATGTGTGTGTCTCTCCCACAATCCTTCATTGCAGACAGGCTCACTGCCATTGTAAACCTACCCTGCAGAGCAAAACCTTTGCCCTTCCTCCGTCTGTGAACGGGTCCAGAAGCTGTCAACTGGGTGCAAAACAGCCCAAGGGCTGAGAGAGGAACTATGTGGGGAATTACGGAGGACTGTGAATGTCACAGACTACTTGAAGCAGAACTGGTTTGTATTTGAATGTGTTTGCTCTGAAATGAGGCGGGGACCTGAGTACGCTGGATTCACATTCTGTGTTGCTGACAGCATTGCCAGTCATGCTATGTCAGCTGTCGAGGCCCTGCCTGAATGTACACTTGCTCACCTCATTATCCTGAGAGGAGACCAAGGTATAATGTGTGAAGAAAGTGCACTGGGGCATCAGAACTTGGATGGTCTGGTCATAAGAGCGTTAGCACCTAAGAGACTAATGCCCATTTCTGCCACAGGCTTACTGCATCCCTGGGGTGATTAGCTGGCAGACTAAAGGACTCAAGATTGAATCAACTGACCTTTCTTTGCAGGGGATATGCACCTGGTTACCCTCTGTGTTTTAGTTTCCATATCTGAAATACATAGCCAGTGGGGCTTTCTGTACTCTAGGTATTAAAAATCCCATATGCTTCTGTGTGACAGTGATAGAGATGTATAAATATCTTAGCAGGACAGGTAAATGATGATAATTCATGAGCACCCAGTAGGATGACCTGGTTTGATTGTCAGTTTTCCAACTAGGCTTGCAGTTAGAAATTAAGGTGTCTTTCCTTGTTAAGTGGAGATCTTTGAGGAGCATTCCTCACCTTTCTTTTCAACTGAAACCTCCCAGTTCCCTGCTGCTTTGTGCAGTGTCACACTATAAGTACTCAAACTCTTCCCAGGCCAGGCTGCAGTTGTGCTGGTAAAGACAGAGGCCAAGCAGCAGTGTCACCTTTTCCCTGTTGGGTGACACGGAGCAGGTGCTGCACTGCAGGGTGCTGAATGGAGCAATGGGAGAAGGAGAGCTTTGACTGTTTTTTTTGTCTCTCTCCTGTGTGCTCCACTGACTTCCCCCAGATGTCCTCTGTCATGAACCTCAGACTGATCAGATGCTTTTCCTTGTGTGGTGACCCACCTCTGCCTACCTGTCTGCATTAGCACTCTCCCCTCTGTGACTGCTGGTTCCAACCAGCCCCTTTCACCCTCCATGCTTGAGACTCACCTCGACCTTGTGCTGTCAGGGAAAGCAAAGAGAGTGTAAAAGGCTACCAGAGCAGAATGGCAGAGTTTGCACTTCCTCTGTTCCTGTATGAATCATTGCATGAAAAGCAGGACGACAGAGAAGAAAGCCTATTGGGTTGTTTCTGAGTGTTTAATTAGCCTAAATCTGGCAAGTGTTTTGTGGTTCTAGGGTACTGAAAGGGTAGGTAAAATCTTCTCTTTTCCTGTTAACTCTTGTTAACACAACTCTAACTGCTTATTAGATACAGCAGATGTATTTGTAGCTGGTTCACAGTTTGCAATGTAGGCCAAGGAGGAAAAGGGTACTTGGCTCTCAAGATTCTGTTCTGAGGTGTGATCTTCCTCCTCTTACTCATGGAATTTGACCAGTAGAGTAATCTGAGTGAATATAATGGACTGGGTTTGGCTCTGATTGTTTGACAGATGCCTTTATCAGAAAGGAAGAAGCAGTTCATTGGTAGATATAGAAATTTGAGCTGTGGCTTAAAACCTGCTTTCAATCTCTAATGCTGCTGGCAGGCCCCAGAGTTTGCTTGGCTGCTGCATTTATTCAGAAGCCTTTCTCAGGCTCTGTAGTCTCGGGTGAATTTTAATTTCTTCTCAGTTTGTTGCCTTAGTACTTGAGAAAAATGACACTATCTGAGTTTTCCAAACTTCTGGTGTGTCTCTACAGGCATGTTGTTTGATTTTCTGGTCTTTCCCACTGCTTCCATCTTGCCAGCTTGGCTTTCAGCGTCAGAGTGCCTCTCAGTACCTTTCTCCTCATGGTAGTATAGGAGAAATCCTTGGAGCTAACGGCAGGTTTGTCTACTGAGACTGGTCAGAAACCACAGTTGAGGCAGAGATGGTGAGCAGAGATTAGAGTGGCTTGTGTGGTGATCTGCAAATTTCATAGCTCAGTGGCATTTGCGGCTAAATTCCCTAAGCTCCTTTCTGTATGTGGCTAAAAATTACATTGCTTATATTCCCCAAAGAATTTTTTAAAATGAGGAAGAAGTGTATGGAATCATTCCTTAATAATCTGCTGTTAAAAAAAGAAGGGAAAAAAGAAAAAGGTGAGGTTTGTGAAGAGGAAAGGAGATTAAATTGCTTGCCTAGGAGCACCTAAAAGGAAAAGCTGGGAAAGTAGCCAGAATTTCTGTGCATTTTCTTCTGTCTTTTCCCTTTTTCTCTGTGGTTCCTGAGAGCTGCCCTGAGACTCAGTGTGGTAGGAGGCAGGGGGGTGTGCAAAGGGACCACCCTGCATGATGCTTACCAGACCTCTGGTGTAATTAGAGATTTGTGTAGGTCCTTGTTATTCACATAGCTTCGACTTTTAAGGAAGATAACAGGAGATCAATGAACATAAAAAAATATGGATTTGATATACTGCCATTGTAAAGCTGTAGCATTGTTAAATCTCTCAGGATAACCAGAGCTAGAGGTATGTTTATATTAGTGTCAAAGATTAGGTGCAACTCATACAGGCATATCTAACTGAAAATTTGCCAGCTTAGATACTGGTAGCTGTGTGATCAGAGCTGCTTGGAAGGTAGTCATATGATGATGGTGGTATGGCTATAGGTTTATTATTGGTTAGAAGACCCTCTGAGAAAACATTGGATGCTGCAGAAAATGGCAAAATCCTCTGAAGAAAGAGTTCCTCTAGTGGGCACTGTGCTGTTGGAGATCTGATTTTTTTTTTTCTTCATTAAAAAAAAAAAATTAGGGCTCCGATGATCAAATTGTAATTTAGGTTGCTGAATTAGCTGTCTCCTCCTAAATTCTCTATTTTCCTTAATTCCTTAAGCTGAAATGCTCAGCTGTGTCTCAACTGCAGCAATGAGCACATCTATAAGAAATTCCCAAACCTGCTGGTTTTGAACAGATATGAGACCTATATACCTATAAACTTTATCTCGACTTCACATCTTACACATAAATGTATCTGTAAGGCAGTCTATTTTTTGACTGCCCTATCTTGTGTCATGTTCAAATGAAAGACGTGTGGAGCAACATTTTGACCAGCTAAGACACATCAGAATAAGACAGCTTGGAAATGTTTTCCTCGTGAGAAATGGTGGTTTCATTCAAATCAAAATATTTAGAAAAAAATACTGATTTTGATGACAGTCTGCAGAAAAAGCAATGTATTTTTATTTTGTAGAATTTCTGGTTTCTGACTTTGTTTAAAATATAATCTATATAAATTGTGCATATATTTCTAGCTTATTTTGTAACTTACTGATATTATTGTCCCTAATACGGACCTGCTACTGATGAACTGCAATATATCACAAAAATATTGAAATGTTTTAAGGAAGGGGCATATGTTCCCACACTGAGTAAAAAGCTCTGATGAAAACCCATGGACTCAACCCCACTGTGCTGCAACTGTGGGAACTGTTAGGCTCAGAAGTAGAGGCAAAAGGAGGCCTAAGCGTAGGTTAGACTTGACCAGAGAGGAGAACAGATTTCCAGCTCAAAGACAGTGAGTGGAGCCTGGAGCACAGGTAGGGTGATGAGTCAGATTGATGTCCTTTGAAACCTCCCAGGAGGGAGGAGTGGTGTGAAGCACTATTATAATTTAAGTTCATCGAAACTGACAGATCTGTAGGTACTGCTGTTTGTCAAGAGCTCCACTAAAGGAAGGGCCCAAGGAATGATCTTGAGTGAACAGGACTTGGGTGGGTTATTCCCTTTTGACTTCTCAGATATGCCAGTATCATTGAACAGTGCAGTCTCTGAACAGTGACAGTGAAGCCAGCAAGTCTGCATATATTAAAGAATCATAGAATGGTTTCGTTGGAAGGGACCTTAAAGGTCACGTAGTTCCAACCCCCCTGCCATGGGCAGGGACACCTTCCACTAGACCAGGTTGCTCAAAGCCCCATCCAACCTGGCCTTGAACACTTCCAGGGATGGGACATCCAGAACTTCTCTGGGCAACCTGTTCCAGGATCTCACCACCCACACCGTGAAGAATTTCTGCCTTATATCTAATCTAAATCTTCCCTCTTCCAGTTTAAAGCCCTTGCCCCCTGTCCTATCACTACATGCCCTTGTAAAAAGTCCCTCTCCAGCTCTCTTGTAGGCCCCCTTTAGGTACTGAAAGTAGAAGCACAGCTGCTGATTTGAGAGTTTGGGATTGTCAGCAATTTGGTCTTTAGCTTTTTAGTGTATTGGATTAAACCTGAGTAATTTGCAATGTAGCTGGACCTGAAGACTGGGCAGCGGGCATTCCCAAAAAAGAGCATAACAAATACCGCTCTGCAAGAAATGCTCTTTGAAATGCAGGCAGCCCAAACTTAGATTTGGGCTGGATGAGCAAGGCTCTGCCTATGAAAATCACTTGGGAACTGCACTAGTATGGCATGACAGCCATTCCTGTGCTCTGGGATGTTTTCCCTGTCATTGCTGCTGCCAGTGTGGTGACTCCCAATTTGCCTGAGGCAAAAAGATAGCTAAACCAACGTACTAAGTAACAGATTCTCTATCTCAGGAGAACAATTGGCTGTGATTTCAGACCTCATTTGTCAATGGTGTTTAATTATAGCCCTGCTACCACTTACAGTGGAGGTCATTGCTGTGTTGTAGGTCTATTTAATGCTCCCTCTGGCCTTAAAAATCTATGAATCTATATCCCACTATTTTGGGGCATTTGTAACAGTCTGCACTGATTTTCTTTCAGGGCTGAAATTGCTTAAGTTTCCTCTTGGTTACTTCACAAAATGTTGTTTTTGGAAAGCTGACTAGAACAATTTAAGCCACTTTTCAGGTCTGGGAGTGAAACAAAATGTGGGTTTCATCTGTTTTAATTTATATCCTTACACTTGCCTAGTTGTTTTCTCCTTGTGGACGGCTGGCTGACTCTGCTCCAGTGTGGGTACATGAACTATTTGAACTTGCAGATACTGTGTCATTAATGAGCTGTTCTGTAGAAAATACATCAAATGTACAGATCACTGTATAAAATGTGTTCTTGCACATCTGGTCACACAAATAGTGCTCAACTTAGAATTAACCTCATACACCAAGTGCTCTTTAGTCAGGCAAAGCCTTCATTCATACTGATGAAAGATGTGCTTAACTGAGAACTACACCCAAATCTATTTAGATTTGTTGATCTTGTCAGTTTAAAAAATTGCTACTTTTAAGTCCCATTTTGGAAAGCGATTCAGGCACCTTGGAGCCTTGTGACTGATTTGGGCTTCTAAATAATAGTTTTGATCATTTTACCTTCATATTGTATTTATGTCCATCTTTTTTCACCTCTAAAGATTTGGCCCAAAGAGCACATTTCTTTCCTTGCCTGTGTTTACCTTTAATAATTTTAATGTTCTGATACTGAACTAAACTCAAGGCCATTGAAATGTTCTTTTTTTAAAACTGAGCAAAGAAGGAAAATTAATTGCAAAAATCCTGCTTTAATGTGATGTTAAAGTTGTGAATTTCAGAATTAAATGGTAGTACCTGCTACAATCAAAATGCCACATGGCATCCATTCAAATGTGCTTCAGGCATCCTGCACTTGAATTGTGTGCAAGGCAGGAAAATAAAAGAGCTAAAATGCTGTCAGGTTAATAATAAATTGTGCATACATGTGGCACATTTCATCAGAGTATTCCTAAGCATCTCACAACTACTGATAAATCAGTCAGCCTTCACATCACTCTACCACACTGTGAAATGCATGTTATCTCCATTTTACTGATGGCAAAACTGAAAGGCAAGCAGAATGTGAATTATTGAAGGGTATCAAGTCAGAAGCTGCCTGAGGTGGGACTGGAATCCAGAATGCTAAATCCTAAGTACTAAACAATATAGTAGTTTGTCTAGTTTTATCCAAGTGTGCTAGAAAAGCTGCAAAATGCTGTGGTTTACTTTGAAAGTGAAGCTAAAAATGAGGCTTTCGATTTTAGGGATTCTTGCAAAATTTCAGTTGATTAAAATTTGAAGAAAGATCTCATTCTTTCTGGGGGAACTGAGTGTCCATATCCAAGAAGTTCTACCCTTTGTGGCTGTTGTTGCCTAACTTTGTCAGCTGAAACCTTCTTGAACAGCTTGTTGCCTTTCCTTTGCCAATGTGCTGCACTATTTGGGCTATGCCTTATGGATTCCTCTGTTTAGTGTTGGTTTATAGTCAGTAAAGAAGAAAAATAGATTTGTAGCAATAAAAGTTTTAGCTGGTTTTGCCCATCTGTGGTTTACGTGCTCTTCAATATTAACTTTTCAAAACAAGGAAGAGAAGATCCAGTTCCTTTAAATGTTTCCAGTAGAGAGAGATTTATGATTTCGCCAAAAATACCAAAATGAAACAGTAATTCCAAGTCTTTGAATGCTTTACTGAACATCCCCTTGGATGAAGGGTGACAGGAGAAAGTGTAATGGGGTCTTATATTTCCTGTCCCCTGTTCATTTCTGCAAACATGCCAAGGTGATGCTCTCATGCAACCTTCTCTTCCTGCCTAGTGTTCATTGTCAATATAGACAGTGAGTTTTACCGGAAACTTTGCTCCAGAGTGGAATGACTCCAACAAACTACTGAAGGCAGGATTCTTATCTGCTGGGTTTCCAGCTGAGGAATAGATCTGACTTTGTAGAAGGTTGTTCATATGTGATGGAGACAGAAGAGTTTTTGATTGGACTTTTTTGTTTTGTTTGGTTATTTTGAGAGAAGATCATATGGAAAAATGAATTCCTGAAAAGACCTGGGCATTTTATCTTTGCTGTCTTTGAGCAGCTTAAAAAGAACATTTTAGAAGAGTTCCTTCTTCTGTGTTTGTGCCAAAAAGTCTGTTCTTTAGACACTGAAAATTGTTCCAGTACGTCCCATTCCTAGTGTTACCCTTGAGAACAAAGTTGCCTGGCAAACAACAGGCACCCAAGTGAGCAGAAAGTTCTGCATGGAATGAAGATGGTGGCGGATGGGGCATGATGACCTTGTGCTTATTCTGGAAACAATAACATAATGAGAAGACTTGAGTAGAGGCTCTTTAGCCTAAAAGTGCTCTCTTATTTTCTGTGTAATCATGACATGCTGCACTTAACCATACTGTCCTCCAGCAGATACTCTGTTTTACTGCATAGCATACAGGAGTGTGAGTAGGACTCCCCTGCTTAGGGGTAACTAACAGTTCTGACCCAGCATTTATTACAGAAGCTGTTTAAATTAAATTATTAGAAGCTGTAAGCATTACTTTTGGATTATTTTAGTGCAGTTCACAACAGAATTTAATTGTTGGTGCTGTGAAGAAGCATATCACTGGGATTCCTTCAGGTCTGTAATAAAACTCATCAGCAGAACTAGGCCAGAAGGAAACAGATCTAAACTAACAGGCAATACCAAAATCAGAAGTGACATTTGTTGGTAGTGCTGTCAAAGTGGATCCCAAGATGCTCTCAGAAAAGAGTGGCCAGTCCAGACTGAGATGTGTTGCTAGAGCTATTAGCTCCATGATAGATGGTTGGAAAGCGGTGCCCAGATCTGTGACTGAGTGAATCTTTTCCTTAAATCTTTCTGTCAATTTTTCATAAGCCAAACCACACCTAAACATCAACACTCCAGCTGTTCTTTCCTCAGAGCAGAAGTATGATGAGTTGACTTCTGTAGCTGCTTATGTTTCTGCTGCTTTTCACTGCTTTTCCTCCAGCCTAATTGTCCCATCCAGACTTGACCCTGGCTCTGTTGGGCTCATCTCTCTGTTGGGAGTTGGAAGGAAGCAGATAGTGCTCAGACTTTGGCACTGATCCTTGTTCCTCTTGCCCCCAACCCTAATGTGGTAGATGGAGGAGGCTGATTTCAGGAAGGGGAGGTAGAGTGAGAGAGATGACAGATGATGTGAGGAGAAAGCAGAACTGTCAAGATGATCATGGCTGGCAGGGGAAGAGCCTGCCGGTTGTGACTGGCCAGGCCAGTTTTTGCATGCTGGCACTGGGAGGCAAAGCCGTCTCTCTGAGGCAAAGTTATGGGAGGCTCGGGGTTGGACTCTGCAACTGGAGAAAAAGAGAGTCAGCAAGGGAGAACCCAGTTGCGCCGTGTATTTGAGATGGGAGGGCTACCCAAGCATAGAAAACTGATCAGCCTTCAAGGCACCTGGTTAGACGGTAAAGCTGTACTTTCACATTTGCATCCTAGTATTTGTCTTCAGCTAAGTGAACTATCAACACCTTTTGAGCGTATGTTCCATGAGCATCTGCTGAGAGGACTCTAAATCTCCCTCCTTTTGATGTTTGATTCCCTTGCTGGAATTGGCCACCTGATACTAGAGATGCACTCAACACACTTTCCTAGCCCTCATCAAATTTGTCCCAAGAACCTTGCCAGGTATAAGAACAATAATAAGAACAATGCATGAATCTCTTTTTTCCTGAAACAATTTTCTTTTTCACTCATTCCTCTGCTCTTGGCTTTGGGGATTAAAGTCTTCTAGGTCTTCAGATGTCACTATGGTTCCTATTGGGCCCACACGTTCCACATACATGAAATTAGAAGAGTTGTAGGAGCTTTGAGTCTCCCTTTCCTTTAATAGGGTGACTTAAAGGTGCTATGACCTTCTTTCATTACCTCCAGGCTTTATGACAGAGAACTAGATAGTGGAACATGGCTAACACACTCAAGCTAAACTAATTTCTGAGAAAATAACCATTTTCCTAGACCATTTGCTATGAATTGCTCCTCTCTGTCTGAACTGACTCATCCTGACCTCTCTGGGATTCAAAGCCCTGCCAGCTTTAAGTGCTCTATATTTTCCAGGGTTAATCATTATATGGGATGGACACAACAGACATCTCTTCTATGTGTGGGAATCTCAGAAAGGAGCAGATGCCCAGTTGTCATTCTTCACAAGAATGTGTAAATTGCAAGACGTGAGGTAAAAGCTCCATCTGCTGGAACGGTCTTTGAAGGCCCTGTTGGAGACAAGCTCCAGCCTTCTGCTCTCAAATGAAGTGGCTTCATTCAGGGCCTCCTATAGCAGACAGGAAAGCAAAGACTAGTGTGGAAAAGACAGCAGGCAGAAAACAGCCAGAGCTGATGTTACTGATTTGCTGAGGCAGCAGCACCAAGGCTGTCTTAATCATCATTGCTACTAGAGCCAGGTCGTGTATTTTCCAAGGTGACTGCCAAGGTCCTGCCTCAAACCTTGTCAGGAACAGCCCAAAGTTAGCCAGTACTCAGCAAACCAACAATAATCTGTATGTCATGAGACTGCCCACTGCTGAGTGATACAGAGTGGGTAAGAAGGTGGCCTGTATTTGAGACAATGGAAAATGTCTTTCCC
>NW_009601089.1:35773-59277 GCF_000690535.1 Cariama cristata
AGGAAGACTGTGAAGAGTAAGATCTAGTGACAAAGCAGTACTAATGCTCACTACCAAAGGACATGTTATATCCGTGTCATCTGGTGAAGCAGTATCATGGAAACTGGGGCATATTAAGGTGCTGTTAAGTGCTCAGAAATTGTTCTTAGGAGTTTCAGAGACTCTGGAGATCAAGATATCAAGGATAGCTTACAGGATGTGAGATAGTGATAGTCCAACTAAAATTACTATATTAATAAATAGGTCTCTTTGACCATGCCAGACCTCTTTGCCAGGATCAGCTGAGTGCAAAATGAGTGGAGAAGGGATTCCAGTTCCTCCCGTGGGACTGAATATGTCTGTAGTCATTACTTCTGGCAACATATGATTTCTTTAGATGAGTGTCAGGCAGTTCCTGAAAGAGATGATATAGGACATAAAATTATAAGGAACAGTCAAAACCACATGTGACTTTGAAGAACTACTGAAAGGTGGCAGCATGGCATTTACCACATTTTTAAGAGAGACATGCTTAGACATTATTAAAGAGGGGATTGGTCAAGGTGGTCTTGCAGATCACACTGGGCATCCCAGACACTATGGCTATGTCTGCCATGGTGGCAAGGTGCTACTGTGGAATATTAGACATTAGAGGTTCAAAGAGGTTCAGACTGACCCTGAATGTTTTCACTTGAGACTTTATACCTGTAATATAGGACAGGACTGCTTGTTCTGAAATACCAGAAGTCCCAACTTGCACTTTCTAGGGTTTTCCATTTTGTCATTGAATTGCAGTGAATACAATTCTCAGATTAATAAGTTTTACCTTCTTAGCAACCTGCATATCATGCCAAGAAGTTTGTTGAGATATTGGAGTGTAACAGTCATCTTCTTCCCTAATAATTCAGCCCACACACATTATACACCTGCAAATTTGCAGTGGTGATTAGAATCATAGAATGGTTTGGTTGGAAGAGACCTTAAAGGTCACCTAGTTCCAACCCCCCCGCCATAGGCAGGGACACTTTCCACTAGACCAGGGTAACCAACACCCCACCCAGCCTGGCCTTGAACACTTCCAGGGATGGGGCATCCACAGCTTCTCTGGGCAACCTGTTCCAGGGCCTCACCACCCTCACAGTGAAGAATTTCTTCCTAATACATAATCTAAATCTTCCTTCTTCCAGTTTAAAGCCATTGCCACTTGTCCTATCACTACACACCCTCGTAAAAAGTCCCTCCCCAGCTTTCTTGTAGGCCCCATTTTAGGTACTGGAAGGTTGCTATAAGGTCTTTTATTAAAAGCACTTCCAGACTTTAGTGAATAAATGTTTGGAGACAGCCTCATCCTCTTTTGTAAATCATGGTATAGCTGTAGCTATCTGACCAGTTTAATCTTTTCTTTTTCCCCATTCTTTTTCAGGGTGTCACTCATAAGAAAGCTTGACCCCAATAGAAGGGGGTGTTGCTTTCTCTGGGAGTCATACAAGAGACTACGTGGGAGTGAAGAAGCTGCTTTTGCTCATGCTACATTACACCAAATAACAAGGGAGGTTGTTTCCCTGTTCTAGCTCTAAAGGAACCTAGCAGATGCATACATACTGTCTTCTGTCTGAAGTTTAGGGGAATGAAGTGGACCTTTATCCAGTGACATCTCCAAGCTCAAGACTGGCTCACAGTTCTTGAGTACCATCACCCAGTCTGTAGGATGTACCTTGGAGTGGTGCTGTTGACCTCAGTGTTCCTAACACAAAACCTGGGTTTTTTTCTTACTCTTCATGTTATTGTGGGGGGTTCATCAGGCATTCAGCATTTGGAGTAGAAGAGTGTTCTACTTCCCCCAATAAATAGAAGTTACAACAGTTACTCTTTCATCCATAACGCTCAATTAAATTCATGGACATTATGACTGAAAGGCAATATCCTCCTCTTGGATATTTTATTTTTCTCTAGTTATTTACAAGTGGGGATTAAACTGTATTACACTGGTAAGAAGGAATCAGTACCTTGCTAAAGGTGTTGTGCAGAACTGACACTTTATTAGGCTTCCCCTCTGGCCTTCTGGATTGTGGCTGAGGTCAATATATTCTGTCTAGGCACCAAAAAAGCAAGGGGATCACATGTTTTCACCTCAACTTTTTACAGCTAATCCTGGAGAAAAAGGATGTTCATTATTGTCCTCCCTACAGTGACAATGGTCATGACCGTTCTGGGGTGTATATCACTGTAAGGCACGGATACCCACTTGAGCTGTCTGCAGTGGTAATGTGCTCTCTGAAGGAGATGAAGCTACAGTAATGTCCTGGAATAGAAAGTTGTCAGGCTGGTCTGCATAGTGTTTCTGCTTGTTTTACAGAGTTCTATTCTGGCACAGCTGATAAGCAATGTGTCCATATAATGTTATATTATATAAACAGCCAGGGAGATGTACTCAATTATCAGGGAAATTATCAGGATCTGGATATAGTGTTATTAACCCTGTTGCTCTATGCCTCCAAGCTGGCAAGCTTCCTCACCAGACTTTTGATACCTGGCAACTGGTGGCTGCTGAAAAAGTCCTTATAAATGTTCTTCTGTATATTCTGCTAATACAGATATTCCATGACAGACTTGTTTACAAGGGAAGATACTATGTGCTTCATCTGCTGCTCCATATACTGCCTGTGCTAGGTTTCTGCTGGCTTAATTTTGCAACTGTGTAGTTTTCTATTACTTCCCCATGTATGCTGCCTAGTATTCAGGATTAGGTGGTACAAGGCTATGATTTTCCTGATCACCTTTTACTGAATAACAGTGTTTGTGTTGTCATACTCGTCTAGATGTCCTGCTGTCCTCTACTCTTCTTCCATCTTATGTGGATGTACACCAGAAAGACCTGCAGATAATATTCCTTGTTGAATGGCTGCTGTGCATGACAGATGGGAGGTGAGCAGCTGAATATGACTACCGGTTTGCTTCTTACAGATTCAGGAGATTTTCGTACAAACCAACAAGTTCTCATCCAGGAGTAGTTAATTCTCACAGTATGAGTTTTAAATAGGAGCTGCTTAAAGCTATCTGAACCTATGCAAGCCCCTGGCAAAAAGATGGCTCCTACATTGCTGTTCTTGCAACATGCTGGATTAATATTCAATTCTTAGGGTTCAGCTTGCAACAATATCAGCATATCACATACTTATGCAGTTACATCCAATTAGGTGTTCTGTTTTAAATTCAGTATTACTAGTATTAGTAATCCTTCAGGAGCTACATTATACTGACTTTTTTTCATTAGAGACTTAACTTCTACCTGAAGCCTCAATGTCTGCTTTCTAAAGTTGTCTTTGAAGTAGCATTAGACTACTATATTTGAATGTTTCTTCTTGTGAATGTCCTCTAATACAAAGACTCATCTACAGCTCCTTCAGCTGTATCATGTAGCATTCAATTGCAAAGAAATGGTACTGAAACTCCATAACTCCATAATTGAATCTCCAACTTCATTCCTACCATGTCCTTGGGGTTCTCTACAAATCATTATCTATCTGTGCTGTTCCTCTTCTCAAACTTACATTTCTCTGTGGGAAGGAAAGGAGTACATCTCTTGGGCCACCTCCCTGAGTGTTTATGGCTATATCCAGCCCATCAGAGATACATCTTTCTGAACCACTTAGAGGTTATATCCAACTCTCTTAAAATGAGTGAGCTGTTTTGCACATCCAGGCACACTTCACCAACTGTTGCACATTCTTCCATCCTTGAAGACAGTAAAAACATGGTTAGTGAAAGTCCTGAGCAACCTGCTCTAGTTTGATCCTGAGGGAGTCGGGGGCTCAGAATAGATGATCTCAAGAGGTCCCTTCAAACATCAACTGCTTTATGATTCTGTGGTTCTGTTACCTCAGAAGCAGATGTTAGTGCCTGTTTCTGCATCGTGTTGTGAAGCAGCAATACAGAATAATCAATTTTTTGTCTTGTTAGACATTATGTCTTTGAAAAGGCGGCTGGGTCAGATGCCAGTTCAGGAATACCATCCTTCAGTCACTTCTTGATATAGCTGAAATACTTTTCTCCTACAGTCCTGGAAGGCTACTGCTTTCCAGTCATTTCTAGTGGCATCCTCACTGATGTATTCTTGAAGAAATGGGAGCAGATATTACCCTTTTAGTAATTAGAGGGCATAGAAAAGAAGGTACAGTCCCTCTTCCAAGTCCCTGAGCAGTAGTGCTTGTGACCATCACTGAAATCCCAAGATGAATTGCATCTCTGCTCCCTAATGGTTATTGTTTTGTTCAGGGCTGTGTCTCCCTAGTGAAGGAAGTTTTTATTAGCTCTTTAAGTATGGGACTGATTACTCACCTGGCAGTAAATGAGGCTTTGTAAGATGTAATCGGAATGAGCTCAACAGCATTCCCTGGTTCCTGCTGCAGTTGTGGGCCCTGAATTGTTTGGGGAATAAGAGAGGGCTGTGGCTCTCCATGAACTCATCACAGACATGAAGGTACAAACACCCTGGGACAGCCTGACATATGCTGCTGATCCTAACACTTTCCTTTTCCATGCTTTTGCTGCATGAACACTTAGAACTGGATCCTGGCTGATCAGGAGTAACAGTTCCTGGAGGAGAGGTACTAGCCTTTACTCATGCAACAAGCATCTGGTGGAAATTTTCTGCCAAGAGATTGCATTTAGAAATAAGAGACTAAACTGTGTTCTTTCTGTACTTAAGACCCAGGTGAGGTATCAATTAGTGGTAGTGTTTGACAGTGTGTTTGCAGTTGTCTTGGTGGGGGGGGTTGTGCTTTCTCAGTTTATACAGTGCTCAACACATTTGTGTACTGTTGGAAGCCAATTATTATGATGGTGGCTTTTCTGGATTCAGAAATCAGCCAGGATATGAATTGAGGGCTCCACTCCTCTGCTTTCACTTAGGTCATGGAAGGACTGCTTAGCTGTGAGTAACTGAATCTGTATTGACATACAGTGGGTTTGAACTGGTGGCTTGGAGGTGAAAAGCTTCGTACTGCTCAGCAGTGTCTTTTGTATAACAAATGTGAGAAAATGAGCATGGAAGCTATTTATTGCACACACTCCTTTTCACAGATTTAAGAAGGAGTAAAAGCTTTAAAACATTTTTTTTTAATACCAAAAAGATGTACAGCTCTTTTTTCTACACCTTCTCTGGCTGTTTTCTGATCTGGGTATGAGCTTATGTGTATTATGTTAACACTTTAATCAAAAGTGTTTTGGACTATGTTAAAAACAAAAGACAAAAACCAAAAAAAACCCAAACCCAAAATTCTTCTGCATGCAAGCGCTGGTAATTTTAGTGGCCTGATCCTACTCCATTCAATGAAGAGAGACATCTGCTGAATTCAGTGGGTACGAGGTCCTGCCCTGTGATTATGCACTTGAGTCTGCATCTGCATGGATGCTGCTGCAGGCTGGAGGTCTACATTTAGACATTCACACAAGAAAATTTAGTTTTTTGAAAGATGCAGAATGCAGCTGTTTCCCATCATTATGTTTCGCATTTACTTAAGTCAGCAGTTACTCTTTTCCAAGCATTGCCTTTCAACAATAAACAAGGCAAATGCTTCCAATAGAACCTCTTGATGACTTCTATTTAATTTAAATATATATATATTGCAGCAGCAAATACAGCAATAACATGGAATATAAAACCCACTAACACATACTCTAAAAATGATATGTAAGTGTAGGAGAGAGAGCAAAAGAAGATGCATTTCTTCTGATTACTCATGCTGTATTTAGGGTGATTATTGTAAGCTGGAGGACCATGCACTGTATATTTTTATGTGTAATAAATAGAGTTCTTACTTTACAGGCACACTGGAACTCCATCCTAACTGGAATTGGAGTGAATGAATCAATAATTAGTTGATACTTATGCCAAAGCCAGAGGCTTGCTAAGCACATTATAGATATCGAGTAAATTTCAAGTTGATGGTCTTTATTTTCAAATCAGTAGGCAATTGAGGGAGATGAGTGTTTAGAACAGGAGACTCTGAGTGGCTCCTTGGATGGAGAGACCTACTGAGGCACAAATCTTGGCACCTGATGGCACCGGGTGGCTAACCAGCACTATGGCAGCCTTATCTGATGAGTCTTTCCCTTGGGGCTGTTCCGCATTGGGGAGCGGGTGGGTCTGAGAGAGAGTGTGCAAGGATTTTTCTGGACCTAAATAAGAAGGCTCAAGAACAGATGGTGTAATAAAATAGATGTTTTCTATAAGATACAATAAAAAGAGGAATATAGATAGCGACTGAAACATATATCTCTTCAGAGGCTGGGAACCCTGCTTTCATGCAGCATCAGATGAACCTTGGGTGGATTTTCGTCCTCCTTCCTGTGCCGTAGTGCTTTTATTTTGTGTAGCAAACAGAATCATGTATCTTCTCCGGACAGGTTGGAAGGGTATCTCTGTCATAACACCCACCAGTGTGCAGCACAGGCTGGCACAGGGCACTCCAGCAGGTTCCCATGTGGTGGCTGCTATTGCTAACGTACGGGCTTCTCGGGCCCCAAGTACAAGGCCCAACAGAGCAGACATGGCCTGGTCAACATCACTAACTCCCCAGATAGAACATCTTCTGCAAGGCTCCCAATACAGAACTGACTTACAAATTAATCCAATCTGAATCCTATAATACACCTAGACTTGATTCTGTATTAGCTATAATCAGTATTGAGAAAGAAAATGGGAGTTTTATTTCCCCTCCCTCCCTTTTTTTTTCAAGAAGAGATACATCATCTCAGGAATCTTAGGGAGGTGTGTAACATTCTGTGAGTTGGATTCAGTGGTGAAATGCTAGTAATTCTACTTAGACCTTCCAACAAAAAGGTACTATGATACTGAAGATACAATATCTGGGCTACTGGGTGGAACCTGCTAGAGGTCCCTTTTAATGTGGGAAATGCCACCTCTTGGTTTCTATTGAACATCTGTGTGCCTTGCAGATGCATGTACTATGCCATTTCTGTCTTGGGATGGTGCGATGCAGCACAAGGAGTGTTGCCGTGTGGCACTAGTAAGTGCCAGGTGTAACCGGGCAAAGGAGTGTTCCTTGTTCTCCAAGGCTGCACAGGCTGCTGCTTCTTCAGAGCTCAGGTGGTGGCCTCTGCAACCAGTGGTATGGGATGTCCTCCCTGATGTGGCTTGGCACCCAAGCCTGCTGTGAGCAGGATAGGGCTTAGATAGCACAGAGCTCAACCAGTGGAGCAGCATCTCTCTTCCTGCCTCAGGTAAGATTAGGTTGGCAGCAGAAGTGGGGATGGAGAGTTTTCCTCTTTGCAGGTTTCCCCCTTGTTCTGCAGCCTCTGACCCTTTCCAGAGCAGGCCGGGTAGGAGTAAGCAATGCTGACAATGAGAGTCAGGTGGGTTTGGAGAAGGTTCCCCTTCCTCTTCCCCCACCCTTGCCTGAGTAGGCTAGTCACAGCCTTCTGTGGCTCCAGCTCTGCTTCAGATTACTCTGAGGGGAATATTAACATTCTCTAATAACTCTGTCAGACTTATCGAGGGATTTGTTTTATTAATTCCAAGACTGGGTACAGCAAATAGATTATAGCTTGGGCCACTTCATAGGCTTAACAAGCCCTTTCTCTGCTTACTTATCACTTTTTTTCCAAATCTGCTTCTGTTAACTCCTTTTTCTGTTCTTTGTGTTACTATTTATTGAATATCCGCAGTCCTGTATGTGTCATGGGGAATATGCCCAAAGTTCATTCCTGCCCATCATTTTTTGGATGATAAGAGAGGAATGGAGGCAGCATGATTTGCAATGGATTTGAGGTAGTAAATGCCTTTGGTAGCTGTCACGGTGATGTTCTGAGAACAAGACAAAGCTGAAAATACTCAGCATGCATGCAGGTTCTTGCTCAACAGGAGGAGAGGTACTCTCTTTCTGTGGCATATGGTGGGTAATGCCCTGGTTTCCAGTCTCTGTGTCAGTCTTGCAGGTGATGCAGACAAAGGTGAAACACCATGGGCCTGTTTTCAGTACTTTCAGCAGTTAGCAGAGTGCCTGCAATGAAACTAGTTTTAGCTTCTTGGGGCACATGGCTAGTTCAAATTATTGTAAGCCACAAGAGTGCTCAAAAATAAGTTAATTTTTGTGGTGATCAGCATAGGAAAGTCCACTGTTGTGCATCATCATCAGCATTCTAGCATTATTCTAGCATCATCAACCTTCTAGCATTATTGCCTTTGCTGGATCTGAGAGACCTGAGAAGAAGTGGCTATGTTGGTCAACCCAGGGAAGGTATTCCTGCTGGGGAGGGTATTTCATTTAGGGAGATCCATCCAGTTGCTATCCCTTCCTGATGCCTAAATCAATTAAAATAGGAGAGAAACTGGCTCCTGTATCCTTAAGATCCGTTGTGTGAGTCATCTCCAGCTTAAAAGAACATCTCTTCCTATGATACGATACAGCCACTGAAGTGTCACATTGGTTGATTTAGCCCTTGTTAAAGTCAGGAGAAAATTGGGCTTGTAATGGGAAGCTAGTTTCAACTGTAATTAGAACATGAGGAAGCAGCTGTCCATGGGAATGTGACTCTCTTGCAAGTACAGAGACTTTTTGAAAGGCTTTGCAAAGCGTGAGGCTCTCACCTTGAAGGGAAATCTGAATGAGGATAGGAATTTCCAGCCATAAGTGTTTGCGTGGAAGTGGGTGCAGAGGTGTCTAGGTAGTGTTACAGAAGTGTGAAAAAACAGGCAGAAGTATAAGCAATGTGTGCCTTTAGGTCATGGGTTCCTGTTTCATCCGAGCTGGGAGGGAAAGAGAAATCATCTTCCTCTTTTTACCACTGAAGATGACCTATGCAAATGCAAAAACAACTTTCTGTGTAACCCTGCCACTGCTCCTAATATATGAATGGCTTATAAATAGTGGTCCCAAATATTGTAGCTACAGGCAGGAAAGTCATTTAGTCCCCTTTTTTTCTGTGAGTGGTCACTTAGGTGGAAAAAGCTTTGGCACATTTAGTACGTAACATGATGAACCATATAGTGGCTTTTGCTGTTTGCATGGAAATTTGAATGACAAATCATAGTGTTTGTGGAGGAGACTGTGTACTGTATCTGTGGACTCGATGATCCCAGAGGTCTCTCCCAACCAAATCAATTCTGTGATTCTGTAACAGGTACACACTATCAGAGTGTCCATGTTTTTCTGTGACATGCTTGCTTTGTCCTCTGGTATCTATTCCACCTTCTCAGGAGCTATAGCTTGTTCTTGACCCAAGTGTTACAAGTGAATTCTAGGGCAGATGAGTGCCCTTTATAGGGCTGCATGTGTGATACTGCTGAACAGAAAGAGAAGAGGGGGTTTGGATCTGCATCCTGATGAACAGAAAGAGAAGAGGCAGTCTTGATCTGCACCAGGCCCTGGTGAGGAACAATGATCTCCAGAAAGGTAGAGTGCTCTTAGGCTGATTTGTTCAAACACAGTTTGTATTTCTTACTCATAAACTTGTCAGCCTGTGTTTCCAACAAGAATAATAATTTTGTTCTCATTGGATTTTTGGCCAGATTGTGCAGTACTGTGTGCCCCTAGGGGAGGGACAGACTTCTGATGGGTTTAGACCTGTGCTAAAATATACTAGTTATACAAATGGCCTGGTACAACTAACCCAAGAATAAAATTCAAAACCGGTCCTGCTGTAGTTAACTTACTTAGATGTCTTTTCCCTGTGGGCACAGAATAGCTGCCATATGCAGAGGGTCTTGATGGACCAGCACTCTTCAGTTTAGAAAAGAAGTGGCTAAAGCAGGAGGTGAGGTAGATAGTTATAATCAAGAATGCTGTGGTGATGCTGAGTAGAGAATATTTATTCATAACATCTTATAAAGCAACAGGTAGGGGATGTCCAATGTGATATATTCATCTGCAGGTTTTAAATGAACAAATGAAAATCATTGTTTCAAACCACATCAGTTCTAGTTCCAGAAGAGACCAAATTCAGTGAGGGAAAAGTCCATCAAGGACTGTTAAACATTTTGATCATGATGCAACCTCCACTAGTCTGTCATTGCTGGAAGCTGTTAGTAAGGGTACTGTGAATTTTCTCAGTTCCTTTGACTCTTCCCTGAGTATCTGCACTTGGCTGCTGTCAGAGGCTCGGCCTTGGTGTCTGCCTTGCTCCATTACCGAAGTGCTTAGCTTGTGATACCTGGCAGCTGTTACAGACGGGATTGTCTGGGGAAAGTGCATTTTGAATTAGAATAAGAAAATCATAGAAAATGAGATTGGAAGAGGTCTCAAGGGCCAACTAGTCTATCCAAGACAAGATCAGGTGTATCTGAAAAATTAATGAGAAATACTTGTCTAGTCTTTTCTTAATAGTCTCCAGTGCTGCTGGCTAACTCCCAGTAGCCAAGCTATTCCAGAGCCTCACTGCCTTGTTGCTACCAAATTTTTCTAATATTAAACTGAAAATTCCCTTTCTGTATCATAAGTTTTTTCTTATTCTATCTATGGTGAATACAGAGAACACTTTTTTTTTTTTCTGCTTGCACCTGCCCTTCAGAAATTATACACTTAGTTATCTTTGTGTGCTCCACAAGACTGTGAACACAAGTGGCTGAATGGAGATATATGGGGGTGCTGTGCAAAATAGCAGGGAGCAAATCCTCTATTTCCTCCAGTGCCCAGGCACCTAGCATGAAATAAAAAGAAGCTTCATCCTGAAGTCCTTAGGCAATGTATCTAGGCAGTTTAAGTGAAGATCAACAGATTGTTTGGAGCGCACTGAGTAATTCTGGTTGGATTTTTGCTAGTAGTAGGCTACAGAACTATTGACTATTTCCCCAGCAATGTAGCCAGGGCCCTGAGGAATATCTACATGAGCATATTTGTTGGGATGTGTGGGAGAGGATGGTACTTTCATTGAAAGCCATGGAATCAGCAAGCAGCTTTATCTAAGAATAGTAATGATACAGAGTTAATTAGAGGGATTATTATGAATTCATTTCTCTAAGATTTTTTTTGTTGTTTTTTTCACTCCTACTGGAGCTAAGTAACTCTGTGCATTGGTTTCTGAAAGCAGCAGGCATACTTAATCCATCTATACCATGTTGATATGAAAACACTTTTCTAAATGGCCAGACAATTGTAGCAAAACCATAGGGGCTTGCAAATGTCTCCCCAGCTAGCTATAGCGCACACTCTGCCTGAGTATCTTGGTTGCCTGAGAGGAGAAAGCTTCGCCCCTTAAGGTAAAGGATCTGTTTTCTTTAGTAGATATAGGATCCGCTCAAACTTCATACGCTTTAGAGGGCGACATACTCGGGCACGTGTCAGTCAACCTCACATTTCACCCTGTGGAGAGGGCAGACTGCCCATGACATTAATGCACACAGTATGGAGAAGAGCATTGGAGGCATCAAATCACTGTTAATCATTCAGATAAGATTTGAAATCAAATCTCTTCACCTCATTTAAATCAGGAGTGCTTTAAAATCACATGGCACTTTTAGTAGAATCAGCCAAGTTTCATTCTGCCTCTTTAAGTAGTTCTTGTTCTAACACTGACATGCTAAACTGCTGTGTGGTGTTCCTATAAGCTGTTAAACATCTGTGTCTTTCACTTCAGAGCTGGCTGCATTTCAGTACTGGATGAATAATTCCTATATTCACAGCTAATAAGTGCTTTGGGATCCCGAGTATTAGCTGTGCAAAGGCGCAGTACTACAAATATCTGCAATTCTATGCAGCATATCAAGTGAGTACTATTCCCGAGAGACTGAAGCCTAAGAGATCCCATAGGACAAAGGACACAGAGAAATGTAATTGATTGTAATGAACTTGTTTGTGTATATGTCACCACTTGTCTCTACTGAATAAAATCAGAAGTGTTCAACACTCCATTAACACAAATTACAGGGTCCTATTCTTCTGGAGAGAGACAATAAGGCCTACACCTGCTAGTACTGTCAAGTTCTTCATGATCCCAGTGTGCAGCTCAGTGACAGACATCATAGGCTCCAGTGGTCTTGGATTTGTTTCAGTATCCTAAACATTTAGCAAATCATGTAGAATTGGTCAAATTTACTTCTGTGGCAATTCCATTGGAATCTGTGGAAGGATACCAGGATTGGAGCCTACTACCAGAGTAAGACAAAAGATGTTAAGTAAATATAAGGGATGAAATCATGACACTATCAAAGTAACTGTCGAGTCTTTTATGAATTTACTGGAGCCAAGTTTAACCTAGTTAACTATAAATACAACAGTCTTCAAGGTGCCTGTCTCCTGTGTGAGCATAGGCACTACAGGGATGTTTTGCTAATGCTTGGAATTGATCTCATTATACACCCAGTCTTTACCCAAGCAAATTGTTGTTAGAAGCTGTTTATACAATATAAATGGTATTTCTTTTTATGTTACTGTAGCCCTCCCAGGTGGCTTTGAACCACTGTGTCCTGAAGAGAAAGATAAGAAGTCTGTGCAGTTTTGCACCAACAACACTGGTCCCCAACAGCTTGGTGTAGAAGGTGAAGCAGGACTTTATGTTTACCTTTACCTGAGCTGACCAGGTTAGGATGGAATGAGACCACTTGCCAAATCAGCATCTGGAATTGACACTTTGTTCAATTAAGTATCAAATGAATGAAGACTTTGCTCATTGCAATTTGAGGGGTTTCCAGCTCAACCAAAATGCATCTCTTCATCATATTGTTAAAATGTTGCATCAGAGCTCAGTTAGGAGGAAATCACCCAGTTCTGAGTCACCGGCAACTCTCAGGACCACACCGCAGGAGTCCAGGGTGGCCCATCACATATCTTTTGAATCATTTCACAGGCTTCCATAAATGCATTGATCTATGGTCTCTAAACTGTTTTCGTATATATCAGTAAGTCAAAGGAAGTGACTGAGAGTTCCCGACCAACCATGCTTCTGCCAGTGAAATTGTACCTATATTCATTTTCTGTATTTGCAGCATGATGAGAGCCAAATCTGCTTTAGAAAAGCTTTTTTAGATGTCAGTAACTGAATGAGCTTCACAATAAGGTCATTTTCCTGTCTAAAGGCAGGATCTCCTCTTATTTGGGAGTGGGTCTCCTATGACAGTAAGATGCCTCTAAGTGTTATAACTTTTGCCCTCCTCCTCTCCCCAGTTTCTGCCTTCTCCCCAGTCCTGCTCCACACACTGGCGTTCAGAGAAAGGGTAACCAGAAAGCCCTGGAGGGGAATGCTGGAGAGCTTGAGGGACTCATAGTACAAGACAGTGCCATTCACTTCCAGGTGCTTATTTCCACTGAGCCTAGGATGCTTCTGTCTGACAGCTGGTTTGTGAAGTGAGAATTCACTCAGTTGCTCTCAGTTTAGCTGGCAGAAGACAGCTGTCCACAGCCCATCAAAGCAGGGGAGAAGATTGAATTGACCATGGAGATGGGAACGGAAGCAGGTCTCTTCAGGTCAAGGTGATGTGTACTGGTAGGGTTGGTGTGCATAGAAAGACTGTACTGTCCTTATCTTCCAGTTGGAGGGAAGTACACTCTCATGACACCTTCTGTTATTGCTGAACTTCTTGTTAGAAATATTAGAGTTAATAATACCTCAGATGTTTCCTCTACAGGAATGGGAATGATCTGAGCTATAATAATGTTTGCTTTGTTCCTCCTGATCTCCTTCATCCTCCTCCTTCCCCTTCCACCCCACCCAGATGGCTGGGGCTGCACCAGACAAAGCCAGCAGACCTGCTGATCCCTCTTTCAACCCAGCTATTAGCATCAAAGAACAAAAGCAAACAGCACCGGCTCAGCCCTTTACAAAGGAACAATAAATAGACTCTTGTGTATAGGCTAAAGCAAACTCTGCCTTGTCTTTTGTTAAGAGGCAGACCTTTCTGTGTTTGAACTGCTCTCAGCTGAAGAAAGTGGAGAAACCTACATTTGAATGGTCACTGGTCTTTTTGTTAACTGTGGGTTAACTGTGGGTTCTGTGTGCTCCCTGTTTAATTGGGGAACACTGTACCTCCTCATTCCCTGTGGCAGGTAGGAGCTCCCTATGGGGGGAGGAAGGTGATGCTGATGGAAGAGAAAGAGAGTAGGGACATGTTTTAAACAGTCCTCTTGAAAACAAACCAGAAAAACATGAAGACAACTTGAGAGAACCTCTCAGATGACAGGGTCTGAAGGAGAGTCAACTCAGCTCCCCAAATCTGGTCACTCTGCCTATTCGCCATCTCTTCTTGAACTTCTACACTTCTTGAGACATTAGATTTCTTCTAATTGTGGAGCCACCATCCATAAGGTGCTGCATAAGAGGTTTCTTATCAATGGTCTCTTTTGTTAATATATGTAACCACAGTTTTAATTGTGCACCACAGTGGAGTGGCACACCACACTGCAGAGGTGTTACGGGCCTTCCCGTGAGGACTTGCATGGCAATTTCAATTGTATGCCACAGTGGTATTTATTGTAGGGTCTTTTGTGAGGACTGACTGGCTATATGCCATTTTTATCTTCACAAAAAAAATAGTGCTTTCTCATGTGTTTTAAAATAAACCCCAAATACTTTCACCATTTAAAAATCAGCATTTGCCCACAGATCCCACATGTGGGGTGTCTGCAATACAAGAAACTCCCTTCATATTTGGTATGGGAAGTAACACTAATGACCTGATCTGCTATGTAGTTAAATACTGCAAAAGTGTCACAGAGATGCAAACAGTGACTTTTCTGATGCAACTAGTGTATATAGAAATTGTGTTAGGTGGAAACTTTCAAAAAAAGATACAGCAGAAGGAAAGCTAAGAGTAAAACCAGTCAGGGTTGGGGATGCCCACATTAGGTACATCAGAACAAAAAATATAATTAAAAGGAAATTCCCTTGCTGTCTGTCCCCTGTTACTTGCGATTGAGAAATTACCTTTTAGAGATGCTTGTGTGGCTCTTAACACTTCATTGTTCCCCTTTTTAACAGCTTCATGACCTGTTTAATTCATGCACAGTTAAATAAGTATTATTTCAAGCAGTGTATCAGTTACAGTCCACTGCCTCTTCTCTTATTTGCGTAATGTGTTTATCCCTTGCTCACCCTTAGTTAGCTATTTCCTTTGCCCTTTCTATCTGCTGATCCTTTTTATTCCTTAAACATCCCACATTTCCTCCTGGAGCACAGACACCTTGGTGAGGCTGCCTGCAGTTCCTGGGCCCCCAAGGTAGCCTGGGCTGCAGCTGTGCTTGATCCTTTGTCAGGTGTGCAGGGAGGCTGAGAGGACAACATGGGTCTAGACCTTTGTACCTGCTTAGAATAGGCTTTAGGGCAGCTGCTGGATTATCAGAAACATTTGCAGTACCTTATGGTGCTCCCTTTTTCCTCTTCTGAAAGGTGTGATCGTCTTCTCTGACTGCCACTGATTTTCCCAAGCAACACCTCAACTCACGTCCTCGCTGTGGACTTGTAAATTCTTTGGCATCATGGTGACATTCTGCAGTGGAATTTAAGGGTCTGCTCCTTCCTTCTGCCCCTGCTCTCACCTCCTTTTGCCTTCTATTCTCAGTCCATGCATTGCTACCTGACACTTGATTTTTTTTTCCTACCTAAAATAATTACTTTCAGGCAAACTTTCAGTGCTAAGTGTCCTTCCAGGCTCTCATGCCAAGACAGCAGTTCTTAGATACAATTATGTGTTAAAAGAGGAAAGGCGACAAATAACACTCATCAGATCTGACATAAATGTTTAGTAGAAGCTACAGAAAGTAAATGAGTTGATGCAACAGTTCCTCCCCTCTTTGTGCATTGTTTTATTTGGGTTATTACCTCCTTAGGGAAGGATGGCTTGATATATGTGTGATGTACCACAGGGACTTTTCCTCAAATGATTCTGGAGCCATTACAAAGTGATAAACAAAAATCAACAGAAAGTGATAAACAAAAAGCAACATGCACAGGAATCAGTCAGTCACCACTGAAATGTCAGTGTCTCGGCAGGACAAGTGGTACCAGTTTAACAGCAACACAACTGGTTTGGACAGGAAGGGGGAATATAGATGGAAATTGGAGGGGATATTTGGGGAAGGGGAATACATTCTTAGACCTTGGTGTGTAGCCAAAGCACCCAGCATGTCATGCTCCTAGACTTGTGGCAGAAGTGGTCTGGAACCTGTAGTAGTCCAAATCTTAATGTATTGCTTTGAAGTCTTACTGGAAAGATGATACCCACAGCAGCACAACTCCTGGGCAAGGAAGGTACAAACCTCCAGGGAAGAATGCTACTTGTGGACCTGGCCCCACTGTTTCCTCAAGCAAGTTCATTTTTTTTTACTTTGGAATGCTGCCTTGGAAGGAAAATATTGATCTAGCCTAATCCCGTGAGATCTCAGGGGTTCCTCCCTCATGGTGTTGTGATAAATGTAGCTATTCAGAGCACGACTAAACTTGGGATGCCAAAAAAGTTATGAGAGGCATTTTTTAAAAGTACATTCTCTGGGATTGGTGGGCTCTGCCCAGAACAGGCACTACATTCAAAGATATGCCTTTTCTGTGATTGGTACTTGCTCCTCTGTTTTTTAAAGGACTAATTTATTCTGGGATTTATGTGATTGATTCTGAGAAGCAGTCTTGTGTCACAAAGAGAAAAAATACTGAATATTTGGTCTGAATTCAGCATCTTGTGAAAAGACAACATGTGGGATGTGCAAGCCTCTGACACTCCTTCTCCCCCACTTCTGCTGCTGTCTGCAATGAAGGATGTTGTTTTGGGAATGATGGGCAGGAGGGATGAAAAGGAATGGGCTCTCTTCTAGACTTTGGGACTATGTTGAGTGTCTTTCACCTGGTCATAAATTCACATAGCCCCTCATAAAAGGGGAGCAGGTTCTTTTCTTCTTTCTGAAAACTTGCTTGAATTTATGTGCAATAGAAACCTACTGCAGGCAGGTTGTTTTTTGTTTCTTTCTTTTGCATTTGTGTGTGAAAAACAGTAGAATATTTTATCCAATATTCTTACAGGAACTGACGTGACTTGGTTCTATCTGATTCCAGGAACTCTCTCCGGACAGATATGATGGTGGATTCACTTTTACATGCACAGTGGAGAGGAAGCCAGTGCCTCCTCCCTTGCATGGCTGGGTGCTTGACTGCAGATGGGTGGCCTTCAAACGAACCTAATTACTTCTGGTTTTGCATGAAATTGATTTCCATGCAAGGATGCTGAGTTGCTGTGTGCATCTCTAATGGCTTTTTTCTCTTCTCTCTCTCTCTTTTCCTTTTCTCCCTTCTGCTTGCCATGAAAACACCTCAACAGATGTCAATCATATTCCAGGTAAGTGTTGCTTTTGCTGAGCTGAAAGGCTGCTCTTTAAGGAGTGATGGTGGGCAGTTACCAGAGGCAGAAATCTTATCCTGCTTCCTGGGAGCGTACAGAACAAATCTTCATACTGGACATCACAAGGTCTGGATTACAAAGTCTTTGCTAAAAGGAGGGCTTCATAGTAGCAAAGGTCACATACTTCCATCTTCAGAGGTTACATTGTGTTGGTCAGTTAAAGGGATGTTTTCTGAATGAAAACTACATTAGAAGTGGTTGCTTGTATTGCTATTTACCTGGCATTAAACGTTGCATTATATACAGTTTATTTTTGATACATCTGTGTGTAGTCTGGCATACAAATCTAGTTCAGTCATTTTCCTTCTCCTTTTCCTATTGCGGTCTACTCCATTTACTAGTCCCACTGATAACCTGTTGAGTTTAATTTCCACTAACAAAGGGGTTTTTTTGTTGTTGTTTTATTTTAGTTTTTGAAAATCAGGGAGTATCTTTCTGGCTGAATGTGAATGTGTGATCTTATTTAGGTATCAAAAATTTCATTCCTGACAGGGCACAAATGATTCATTTAAAAGGAAAAAAGAATGTGTCTTTTATGTGCTTGTTTATTTGAGGAATTCTGCCAGAAGGAAATATTTAACCACAGAGAACTCCAAACCTCCCTCCCCAGATTGTGCTCTCATTGCTGAAAGGATCTGAGTCCTGCAGCTTCAGCTACAAGGGTTAATTGAACTAGACCACCTTATGCTGTAGTCCACATCCTGCTGCCACTGAAGCTTAAGAAACTAATTTTTACCTCATGCTCAGGCAGCTCCACCTGGTTTATCATTATGTGAAATGGAAATGAGAGCCCAGGGAAGCAGCTGGCATTGCCCTGGCTGGAGTGGGGTGGTGGGAGAGTTGAGACTCTTTTCCTTCTCAGCTTTCTGCATAACTTTTGCTAAATCCAACCTGGATCTGGAATGAGTTTTCCATTCAATTTGCTTCTTTTCTACGCTTGGATAATCAGATTTTGTGAAACACTTCAGAGAGACACAGTGAGGCCAGCCACTCTGGTAATTTCTGTGCATATTTAGCCTTTTGGTTTCTCTCATCAGCTCCCGTTTTGTTCTGGTGAGGTCCTTTGCACATCTCAGCTGGCAACAATGGGGATGGAAGTGGCCAAATGGCAAATGTTGCCTGGTATGCCTTGGAAAGAAAGGCTTTGTTAACTGTAACATTGAATCTTTTCAGTGACCCACAGGACTGAATATGTACCTTCCCTGCTGCAGTCTGAGGTGTCCAGGAACTCTTGTCTCCTCTCATCTTGGCAGGATCTGAGAGGACATGCACCAAGGGCTCATGGTCACAAGTCTCCACAACGTGCTGAAGCTGTTAGTGTCTGTGACAGAGGAGGAAGGTTGAATTTGGAAGGCATGGCCTTGCTATGCTCTACTAGTAGGACTCATGCTATTATACCATGCGCGAGTGTTGCCTCAAACAAGATCAGGGCCTGCTACAAGGCCTTCACAGTGTGGAGGAGATGACAGCGTCAATAGTAGGGGCCCAAGCAGAGGTGGCACAATCAAGACAGGACCATGCTGCTGTTACTGTTGGCACCTTGGAGTGGTCCGTCCTTCTGCTGTCTGAATGGGCTCTTCTGCCCCACTGCCCTCTTATTCTCTTAATTTATATGCTTGCATGTGCACCTCTTATTCTCCCCATTGCTCATACATGTGTTCTTGTTCTCAGGACTGCTGTGTGCTTTCTCACGTGTATTTCTAGTCACATGTGAATACTCTTTTCCATGTCCTCTTGCACTCATCTGTGTATTTTCAGTCTGACAGTTACCCACACCTCATTATTGGGCTCTGTAACTGTTTATTCCTAGGCAGCATTACTGTGTGACTGGGCAGCGACATGGACCACCAGGAGGGTTTGGGTGTGCACTTCCCCTCTGCCCTGCTTGCTTTCTATTTGGCCACCCAGCTATCTGTCAAAGCGGTTACTTTAACCATCCACTGTTTGCAAGACAAATTAGGGATTTTATGAGCTAGTGGTAACTATTTACCCACAGGCAGCAGAAGGGCTGTAAAGAGCCCATTGATTAACTGAGTATTTTTTATTGTTGAATAGACTGGTTACAACTAATTCCCCAGTAAGAGAAGGTAGCTGTGAATAGGCTGGGGCTGGCAGCAGTGGGGTCCGCAGTGCTCTGCTGGGTGCAGTTGCTGCAAGGTGCAAATTAGTTGGTCTTGTTCAAAGTAAACAGAAATGTGTAATATGAGCCTTCCCTGGCTGCGGGGTCTCTGCTTGTGAAAAAGGGGTACTCTGGCAACAGGGGCTGGTGTGCTACACTCCTTTCAAGAGCCAACCAAAGATCCCATCTGGCTTATTTCACAAATGGAAGGAGTTTGTAAGAGGTTAGCCCAGCTGCCCTGCAAATGTTATGGCCCCAGTCACAAAATAACACTGCCACATTGTAAGCAGCAAAGTCACGTATTTAAAGCAGGGCCCTGGAGTTGGGACTGTTGCTATCTGTACTCAGCTGGGTCCCTGACTCATTGTGTCATGTAGAGAAGAAATATCTTCTCCTTTCAGTACTTCAGTTTTCCCTTTGGGGTTATGGCTACAACCTCACGTCACCTTCACAACATGCTTAGAGATCTTGAGCTGAACATTATGGAGGTTAAGAGCCTTATTACAGAGGTTAAGTGCCTTGACTGGAGAGTGCTGTGCAGCACCGCATAGAATGGATGCCTCTGTCACCTCTGCACAATATCTGCCCCTTTCTTTGCACCTTGTACTCTTTGCCAGTGGTCTAGGTTCTGAAAGACAAATTGGTGGGAAAAGAGCAGTAGATCAAGAAGCAAAAGATATGCTACTGTCTCACTTAGTTTTTTTTAGTGGAAGAGTATATGCAGGAAAAAGAACTAAATATAGGTCCTTGATATTATGGTGACTGGTACTGATACCTAGGGGGTGTCAAAGTTTAAATAGTGCTTTTCCTATTCATGCTACACTTATCTCCTTTGTGGGAGAGATCTTCAGATGTTCATGGGAAGGAGGCTAAGAGTTGAAGTTCTGGGCATTTTGCTGTCATGATTTTACTGCTGACTAGAGTTTGCATGTAACTGAATGGACACAACCCAGTAGAAATGACCTAGTTAGTTGGAGCTCTGAGGAAAAATTAGTCCTTGTTTATGTGAACAGCTTCTTCATACAACTCCTTCGTAAGGATACAGAGATCTTTGAAGGCATAAGCGTACTAGCACTTTTTTGATCCAGGTCTTTAATCTTTCAAACTCCATCTTTTAATACTTCTTTCCCTTCTTCATCTCAGACCTTCTGTTTAGTCTGTTTCCCTCACTCCGTGTCATAGGGTCATTTAAGCAGTATCTGTATGCTAGCTTCTGCTTCCTTGAAGCTGAAGTCTGCTTTTGGGGCATGAAAATATGTGAGTTGTGTTTCAGCCCTATTTGCAGAAGGTGCTAGGTCAGAGTAAGAATCCACTCATGCTGTATCTTCAGTGCCACTCACACAGGTGTTTGAAACCGGTTTGTAAAGGCTTATGTTCTTCTTCATAGGTGCCACTGTTGTTTTCTTTCTTGCATGCCCTTTGCACAGGCACTGTCCCCAAATTGGATTGTCTTGCACTGAAATGTGAAAGTTTTCCAGCTCCATGCGCATCCATTTGCAACAATATGGCAGTAGCAGTCACTGGGGTCAGAGCAAGAATTTGTCTAGCCCAGAACTGTCTTTTTATGAAAGCAGATGCGTTGGAAGAAGTTTAAGAAACTATGTTAGCATCGGTCTTGTCCTGATACACCTTTGTGGTTTCTGGTAGTCACTGTTTTAAGGACTTTCTGAACTGATACTGCATCCAGATCATGGTGTTGTACTGTCCTTGATGGACATACTTTCTCTGGACATGTCCAGTCTTTGTTTTTCTTAATCCACTTACATCTTTTAACTCCACAGTATCCTGTGATAACAAGTCCCATTGTTTAATCAGTCAAAAGTGGAAAGTACTTTCTTTCGCTTGTTTTTACGCCTGTTACTGGAGAATTTCATTCAGTGACTCCTAGTCCTTGTGTTCGGACAAATAGGGAAAAAATTATTGCCTGTATTATTTGGGACTTTACCTCTATAATATATATAGTCAGAGATGTCTTTTCTAAGATGAAGAATTCTATTGCATACCTAACAGTTCTTCTTTTCCCAACTTCTGCACCTACTTGATCAGGTGCTCTGATTTGCAGTGATACACATCTTCTTATGGATCAGCCATAAAATGCATTCACCATCAGGTCTTGCTATCTGCATGTGTTCTGTTGTGCCTGTGGCCATCTTTGAGAACACTTGCATGTTTATTTTCATGCTTTCAAACACGACCGTGTTTATAGCCCTCCCTATGTGAATACTTCTAGGAATATGCTACGTGCAATGTCAGAATATGGTTTCTGCCATGGGGGAAAGGAGATAGTGTAGTTTGATCACTATTTCTGCCCATAGATGTTGGGATGAATTACTTCCTCTTTGGCTTCTACCTCGTGCTCTTCCTTTGATCACTCAGAGTAGGTGCTACGCACCCTGACTGACTGCCCCTGATAATGACAAAACCTGTCCTGGAATTACATAGCGGAGGAAGCAAAGGGGATGGGAAAGAGGAGCTAGCACAGCTGTTGTGTGTAATTGGATTGGAAGTGGGCCTCCGGCTACAGTAACAAAACTGCACTCCCGGCTGGCTTCACTGCTGGGGGCTGTGAGGAGCCCCTTGGCTGTTGTGCATTTGTGGTTGAATCAAACAAAAATGACTGCTCCCCAGCCTGTGCTACTGCTTTGCCCAGTTCGAAAAAACAGGCACCATGTATGCTGGCAGCCAAGGAATTAGGTCATCCTCTTGGCAAAGCTGACCTGTCTATCAGGTAAAAGGTTTGAACTAGGCCTCAGAACGATTTTTTCTCTTCATTCTTTGCATCTCTCAAGACAAGGGTTTTGCTTCTTCCTCTCAGTCCCATCCTTTGGCCCTGCTGGAATGCCCTCTTTTTGGTACATGGGGTTTCTTAGGGAGTCTTCCTTGGTCTTTGGGTTTTAGAAAATCTTAAGATGCCTATTCTAAGAAGGACCACGTGGGAGATGAGGGACTTGTCAGCTGTCCTCCCTGACTAGAAAAGGGAACGACTGATGGAGCTGGGGTAGGAGGCTTAGAGGAGAAAAAAGCCTATTTTGTAAGGAATTACTAGTTTTAGGAAATTAGGAAAGGAGGTGTAAACAACAAACTCTATTACTCATCAGAATGCTCTTCTCTATAGTAGATGTCATTTTACTTTTGGAAGAATCCCTGGTTTGCATGATTTATTTCCTCAGCTCTGCTGAAAAGGATTTGCATGTATATCCTGGACCAGAGGGCACGATGCCCTGCCTCAGACACACATTGCAGCTGGCCCTGTTATTGTTTGAATGGGTCACGGGGCCTGATACCCAGGAAAGGATCCTCTGTGGGCAAGCCTGCCCCTGGGGAGAGCTGGGCTGCTGCTGCTGCCTGGCAGCCTCTCTTCTCATTCATTAAGAGCTTTTGGGCTAATCATCCGGCAGCATCATTAAAAGGGAAATACTGAGGCTGCTCGCCTTAACAGAGCAATTCAGCAGTGCACGCACACCCACGCACACATGCACACCCCCAGAGCATGGGCCCAGAAACATGGGATAAGCTGTAATTAACTAGATGAAGGAGTCCATCTTCCTTTGTTGCTGCAATCACTTGTCACTCTCAGCTGTGTTTTGTGCTCTCCCGGCCTTCTTAGGTTTTGTGGCTTTATTTTTCCATTTTAAGTGCTAACTAACTAAATGTTGTGCTGGGTGGGGGGTGGGGGTAGCAGTGGGGGCAAGGTTCAAATCGCCTCCAAGGTTTCTTTCATTTTCTCCTCCACCCTGAAGATTACCCCTAGTAAATCCTTAAAGATGAGGACTGCTGTATAACTACATTGGTCTTTCATATCATTGTCAGAGTAAGCTACTTTTAAAAATGTCTTTCTGGTTTCATAAGAATCCAGTGTTGGCTCTTGATACTTTGCACAATTAGAGCCACTGAATTTTACTATTTCCATATAGAAAGCAGATGATTCACAATTTAAAAATCAAAAAGTAGTTCTTTAAAATGTTACTTTGAAATCAAGGGAGATAATAATACTGATTTGATAGTAGGTTAAAGAAATATCAAAAAAATTCTGAGACCTAAATGGGAAGAGTCAGTTGTGGCAGGGGT